>NW_007248588.1:0-1067 GCF_000164805.1 Carlito syrichta
TGGATGAACATAGATGCTAAAATTCTCAACAAAATCCTAGCAAACTGGATTCAGCAATACTATCTCAAAAATCATCCATCGTGACCAAGTAGGCTTCATTCCTGGGATGCAAGGCTGGTTCAACATTCGTAAAACCATAAATGTAATTAAATACATCAACAGATATCAAAACAAAAACCACATGATTATATCATTAGATGCAGAAAAAGCTTTTGATAAAATCCAGCACCCCTTCTTGATAAAAACCCTTGAACATCTAGGCATAAGGGGAACATACCTCAAAATAGTAAAAGCCATCTACGAGAAACACACAGCCAGCATACTCCTAAACGGACAAAAATTGGAACCATTTCCCCTGAAAACTGGAATAAGACAAGGATGCCCACTCTCACCCTTCCTGTTCAACATAGTACTGGAAGTCCTGGCTCAAGCAATTGGAGAAAAGAAGGCAATCAGGGGTATCCAAATAGGAAAAGAGGAAGTCAAGTTATCTCTCTTTGCAGATGATATGATTGTGTACCTTGAAAACCCAAGAGAATCTGTCAAAAACCTCCTTACACTGATAAAGGCCTTTGGCAAAGTCTCAGGATACAAAATAAATGTGCAAAAGACAATCGCATTTCTTTACACCAATAATAAACAAACAGAAACCCAAATAAAAACCACAATTCCATTCACAATAGCCACAAAAAAAAAAAGAAATACCTTGGCAACTTCCTAACCAGAGACGTGAAAGACCTTTACAATGAAAACTACAAAACACTGCTCAAAGAAATCAAAGATGACACAAACAAGTGGAAAAATATCCCATGCTCACAGATTAGAAGAATCAACATTGTGAAGATGTCCATCTTACCTAAGGCAATCTACAAATTCAATGCAATACCCATCAAATTACCAGCAACATTCTCCTCAGACCTAGAAAAAACAACACAGGAATTCATATGGAAACACAAATGTCCAAGATAGCCAGAACAATCCTCAGCAAAAAAAACAAAGCAGTGTATCACATTACCAGACTTCAACTTTACTATAAAGCTACATCATCAAATAGCTTGGTATTGGTA
>NW_007248588.1:2262-7804 GCF_000164805.1 Carlito syrichta
ACATCCAATGTAATACTATAAGAAAATGACTGACAGTAGTGGGAAACTACGGGGGGGGAGGGATTAACGGTAGCAAATATCTGTCTGGGGACGGGGAAACACCTCTTATCAACAGGGTGCCTGAATGAAACATATTTGTATACCTAACCCTTAACTGTAGCCCACAACATAATAAAAAATATTAATTAAAAAAAAAAAAAACCACTGAGGAAAAAAATAATAAAAAAATTAAGAACATCAGTGAGCTGTGGGACAATTTCAAGTGGCCTAAATACAGATAATCGGGAGTACTGGAAAGAGAGAAGAGAGTGGGGGAGGGTACAGAAAATATTTGAAGAAATAATAGCCAAAAACTTTCCAAACTTGATGAAAACTCTAAGTCCATAGATCTAAGAAGCTCAACAATCCCCAAGCTCAACGAATTACACCAAAGTACATTAGAATCAAATTGCTCAAAATCAGTGACAGAAAAAAAAAATCTCAAAAGCAGCTAGAGATAAAAGATACATTATGTACAAAGAAACAAAGATAAGGATGACAGCAGATTTCTCATTGGAAACAATGCAAAGCAAGAGCAGCATCTTTAAAGTATTGAAAGAAAAAAATATGCAAATCTAGAATTCAGTAGCCAGAAAAAAATATTTCTTTTTATTATTTTTTGTAAAGACAGGCTGGTCTCAAATTCCTGGCCTCAAGTGACCTCCCACCTCAGCATCCCAAATTGCTGGGATTACAGGTGTGAGCAAAATTATTTTTCAAAAACAAAGATGAAATAAAGACTTCTTCAGACATACAACTGAAAGAACTCATTACCAGAGGAACTGACATGCCAAAAATCTTAAAGGAACTCCTTCAGGCCGAAGAAAAATGCTAACAGATGGGAATATGAATCTACATGAAGAAATAGAGAGTACCAGAAATAGTAACTACACAGATAAATTTTCCAAACATCTAGCTATAAAGGGGGAAAGGAAGACAGGGTAGTTTTGCTATTGGCAGGCAAGGGGCTAAGGGAGGTGTCTATTTGGGTTTTGAGGACATAGGAGTCTGAGGACATATAAAGCTGATGGAAAAGCAGGTAAGAAGGGAGAGGTGAGAGTGTAGGTTAGACAAGGCAGAGTTTAGGGCTTGGACAGCAAGGGGAGTCTCGCAGAAGAAGGTCAAGCATTTCTGTGACTACAAACCAGAGAAAAAGACGGGTACCTGGGCAGGAACCTTTGCCAGTCCGGTGGGAGTAGGATCACAGTCTTTCTATAGTCTTTGGCTGATGAATGTGTACTGCTTGTATAATCAGAAGAAAAAGCACACATTTGTTGTGCCATCCACAAGGTAGATCAGGAAATGAAGCCAAAAAGGCTAAAAGCCTGGAGAAGAAAGAAGGGTGCCAGGTTTGAGGACCAAACACCAAAGCTCTACTGAAATCTGCCCTTCCTAAACCTTATTGACATTCTAGGTCCCATAAGTAAATGCAGAATGCCAAAACACTGAAAGAACCTCAAGAGGAAAAAAAATCAGGGCACAAATTATAGTCTGGTTCTCTCTGATCACCCTCCAATAGGTGTCCCCTGCGGGAAATCAAAAGGGAATCTGAGTGATGCACGGAGCTGGTATTTTAAATTCAGGAATGCCACTTCTACCCAGTGAAGCTATTTAAGTATTCACAGTACAGATCAGGAACAAAAAACTGTATGTCTGCAAGTACCAATGTTTTTATTTGGGCATTAGGAACAAAAGAAATATTCAATCATTCACTAAGACAAAAATGACATTTTATGTGAGAGCCATTGAACCCTCCCATGGTAATACGCCTTTCAAGGGATTGCTTCTCAACCTAACAAGCTGATTACGGTATGAGCCATGCACAAAGTGAAAATTACTGCAAGGAAGCTGTCTGAAAGACAAGAAAGAGGGCACCATGCCAACTCTGCCAGGGAGTGCTCACTTAGGCCAGCACCTTCACACCCTTCCAGCTTTACTCGGAAAGCTCTCTGCCAGCTGCAGGTGTATTCACAATGGCTTCTGTGGCAGCGAAGCCTGATGAGGAAGGATCAAAATCAACCAGGGCATGACAGGGCAGCGAGTCATACTTTCCATAAGCAATACCCAGTGTGCTCATCTAACAAATGGAGACAGTATCACCAAAATGCAGAAAATTACAAGGCTGCTGTAAAGATTAAATGAGAAAAGAAGTGTATTCGGTCCCTGGCATAGGCTAAACACTCCATAAATGGCTGCAGCAATGGTGATAATGATAACAACTGGTGTTTACAATTCAAAGAGCTGGAAAGTTCTACGGGTTCACCTGCTAAACACATTCACAATCCATCCACTTCCCCTCATCCCCACTAATACTCCTCAGCCAAGGCTTCAGTCGCCTCTCACCTAGAAAGTGCTGTAGCCACCCAACCGGGCTCCCTGGTCAGCCCTCGATCCCCCTCCAGGCCCTGCTCCTCACAGCAATCCAAGCGCAACTGAAAGTTAAAAGGGAAGATCAGGTCACGCCCCTGCTAAAACCCTTTCAGGGGCAGCGCCTGCCCTGCGAATGAGTCTGCATTCTGCAGCGTAGTAACCAGGCCCCTTGTGACGTGGCCTCTGTCGGTACTCTCTCACCTGGTGCCACCAGACACCTCTGGTTCTGATCACTTACGCTCCCCCACTTGCCTCATGGCAGGCCCGCTGTTTCTCTGCCAGGAAGTTCTCCGCCTCCTAGTTCATCCTCACCCTTCAGAACTCACCCTAAATATCACTCGGTAAAGACACATTCCCTGTCCATCAGACCAGGTTGGGAGTTCTCCCATTGTAGCACGCAATAATGCCCTGGGACTCTCCTTGATGCATTTTTCACACTTGCAATTTTCTTAATTAACTGTAGTCAGACAGAGCAGCAGGCCTGCCTTCCCCCACCAAAGAGGAGGGCAGGCCTGCTGCTCTGTCTGACTCACCACGGTCTCCCCAGTGCACTGTGTCTGGCGTATGAGTGCTCAGTGAGACTGCTAGCTGATTGACTAGTGAAGACCGGTGTAGGAGGCTTGAAGGCAGGAGTCTGTTTCCATCCCTAGATGTCCAGATAACACTGCCACCTCCAGTGGCATCCTCTGCAGGAAAAAAGGCTTGGATTGTCACCACCCTGAGAAAGAACCAGGTGGTGAAGTTTTCTGTCTTAACCCCATGCATAGCCTGACCACAATGACCCACCCCATGGCTGATGTTATCCTCAAGATCTACATTAATGTGACTCAGACTGCACGGTGGGCTCACACTGATTGTAACAATAAGTAAGCCCCCAAAACAGCCAGAGCCCTGCCAGGAAACAGCACATTTAACTTGGGCAGTTTGAGGACAGTTTAATAAAGGGACTGCCAACATGTGGGCTGGGTGTAAAGAAACTAAAAGTCCAAAAGAATCTGTCAAAAACCAGCTTGAGCTAATAAAGGACTTTGGCAAAGTCTTGGGGTACAAAAGAAATGTGCAAAAGACAGTTGCATTCTTATACACCAACAACAAGCAGGCAGAGAACCAAATAAAAAGCACAATCCCATTCACAATAGCCACACACAAAAAATGAAATACCTCGGCATCTTCCTAACCAGAGAAGTGAAAGACCTTTACAATGAAAACTACCAAACACTGCTCAAAGAAATCCAAGAAGACACAAACAAATGGAAAATTTTCCATGCTCATGGATAGGAAGAATCAACATTGTTAAGAT
Source organism: Carlito syrichta (assembly GCF_000164805.1). Classification (NCBI taxonomy): domain Eukaryota; kingdom Metazoa; phylum Chordata; class Mammalia; order Primates; family Tarsiidae; genus Carlito; species Carlito syrichta. The sequence goes on from NW_007248588.1 coordinate 5,972, forward strand.
GTCCATCCTACCAAAGGCAATCTACAGATTGAACGCAATACCCATTAAATTACCAACATCATTCTTCTCAGACATGACAATACAGAAATTCATATGAAAACATAAACAACCACGAATAGCCAAATCAATCCTTAGCAAAAGAAACAAAGCAGGAGGTATCACACTTCTAGACTTCAAACTTTACTATCAGGCTACAATAATCAAAATAGCCTGGTATTGGTATAAGAACAGGCATGTAGACCAATGGAGCAGGATAGAGATTCCAGAAGCCTCAATTTCTCAACCAGCTCATCTTTGACAAAGCCTCCAACAACCACCACTGGGGAGAGGAAAACCTATTCAGTAAGTGGTGCTGGGAAAATTGGCTGATCACATGCAGAAGAGTGAAACAGCACCCCTACCTAACAGCATACACAAAAATTAACTCTAAATGGATCAAAGACCTAAACGTAAAACCTCAAACTATAAGAATCTTAGAAAATGCAGGAGACACCCTTATGGAAGTTGGAACTGGCAATCAATTCCAGTCAGAACCCTAAGTGCCCAAACCATTAGAAATAAGATAGACAAGTGGGACCTCATCAAACTAACAAGCTTCTGCAAAGCAAAAGAAACCATCAAGAGAGTGGGAAGAGCCGGGCTCGGTGGCTCAGCCTGTAATCCCAGCGCTTTGGAAGGCTGAGGTGAGTGGATTGCCTGAGTTGGCTGGTTCGAGACCCGCCTGGGCAACTTGGCGAGACCTCATCTCTACAATAAATCAAAAAATCAGCCGGGCGTGGTAGCGCGTGCCTGTAATTCCGGCTACTCGAAGGCTGAGGCGGTAGGATCGCCGGAGCCCAGCCGGTCGAGGCTGCGGTGGCGGGGAGGGGCCACTGCACTCCAGTCTGGGCGACAGAGTCAGACTCCAACTCAAAAAAAAAAAGAGAGTGGGAAGGCAGCCCACAGAAAGGTAAAAAGTATTTGCCAGCTGTATATCTGACAAAGGTCTAACATCTAGCATCTATAAGGAACTCAAACACACCAAAAGGAAAAAAACAAACAGCCCCATTAAAAAGTGGGTAAAAGACATGAATAGACACTTCTCAAAAGGAGATAGACGGGCAGTCTACAGACACATGAAAAAGTGCTCAGCCTCACTCATCATCCGAGAAATGCAAATCAAAACCACACAGATATACCACCTAACCCCAGTAAGAATAGCCCTCATTAATAAAACAAACAACAATAGATGCTGGCAAGGATATGGAGAAAAAGGAACACTTCTACACTGCAGGTGGGAATGCAAACTAGTGCAACCTCTTTGGAAGACAGTGGGGTGATTTCTGGAAGAACTGGAAATTGACCTTCCGTATGACCTAGCAATTCCCCTATTGGGAATACACCCAAAGGAACTCAAATCATTCTACAAAAAAATACCTGCAGCTGGGCTCAGTGGCTCAGCCTGTAATTCTGCACCTTTGGGAGACTGAGGTGAGTGGATTGCCTGAGCCCGTGGGTTCGAGACCCGCCTGGGCAACTTGGTGACACCTCATCTCCACAATAAATTAAAAAAAAAAAAAATACCTGCACACGCATATTTGTTGCAGCAAAAACATGGAACCAACTATGCTGCCCATCAAAGCTTGACTGGATTAAAAAAATGTGGTACACACACAATGGAATATTATGCAGCCATAAAGAAGAACAAACACATGGACTTCGCAGCAACTTTGGATTTAGAGTCGATCATATTCAGTGATCTATCAAAGAAACAAAACAGAGTACCATATGTTCTCACTCATAAGCAGACCTTGAACAATTATCATAATACTATAAGAAAGGGATTGGCAGTAG
>NW_007248588.1:8296-10509 GCF_000164805.1 Carlito syrichta
TCAGGCAATCCACTCACCTCAACCTCCCAAAGGCACGGGATTACAGGCTAAGCCACCGAGCCCGGCTTACATCTTTAAAATTAAAAAAATAAAAATTTTTTTAAAAATGGGCTGGGCTCGGTGGATCAGCCTGTAATTCCAGCACTTTGGGAGGCTGAGACGAGTGGATTGCCTGAGTCTGCAGATTCGCAATCAATCCGAGCAACTTGGCAAGACCTCCACTCTACAATAAATCAAAAATGAGCCGGGCATGGTAGTGCGCGCCTGTAGTTCCGGTTACTTGGAAGGCTGAGGCAGAAGGTTCGCCAGAGCCCAGCAGGTTGACGCTGGGGTGACTGTGAGCATACCACTGCACTTCAGCCTGGGCCCGGAGTGAGACTCCAACTTAAAAATAATTAATTAATTGATTTTTTTTAAAAAGAAACCAAAAGCTGAAGAACTCCAAGGCCAAAAACCACAGAAGAGCCAGTTTCCACTCATAGACCTTAAGGATCCAGAGGCAGAAGCAGTTACCTAACCTTGAAACATCAAGGGTGACACAGAGAACTGCTCTCCCGAAGTCTTTCCCTGGGGGTCACACCCAGTCTGTGATGATCTCTGAGGGAGGCAGCTAAGAGAAGCGATACCCTGACCTCACTCTCGCCTCATTCCAATCCAAAGGAAGCAAGAAGGCAGGACAGTTGGTATTAACCCCACACGGGGCAGTCACCCACGGCAAAGAGCAGAGTGGAGAAGCTGGAGAATGATCTGAGGAGCAAACAGAAGATGCCCGGCACAGGCCATCACCTCTGTGAGGCTGGTAGTGGGAATACAGAAGTCTGGCTGTGAAATCAGGCAGACTTGGGCTTAAATCGTGGCTCTTCCAACTTCTGGCTGGATGCCCTTGGCAAAGGACTTACCGGCTCTGCGTCTCAGTTTACTCATCTGTAAAACGAGAACAAGAACACCTACTGCCTAAGCACTTAAAGGTTAAACAAGATGATGCTCATAAAACTCTGGGCACAGCACCTGGCACACAGCGAGCGCTTTCATTCATGGTCATTGTGTTACTCACTCTTCTCCCTGCTCAGCAGTGTCTGCTGCCCCGCCTCCTTCCAGGACACCCCGGAGAAAGGAACGGCCTGCCCCTTCCGTTAAGGCCCGAAGGGTCTGGTCTTTGAGAAGACTGTGAAGAGTGGGGCGAAAGGGCCAGGAGAGTAAGGCCTCCACTCCCTCCTCTAGCCATGCCCCCAGGAAGGCTGTCTTCCCACTGAGGGAGTCCCCGAGAGCATGCCCTGGAGAGCTGGGGGTCACCTCGGAAGTCACCTGAGTTTCTCCTGTCTGTCCCTTACACCGGCACCTGAACAAGAGCGGCCTCCTTAAGAAAGTGGTCCCGCAGGGTGGGCTCTAGCATGGGCTTTGGCGTCAGGCAGGCTCTGCCGTTCACCAGCTGTACAAGCGGACGCAGACTGCCTGATGTCGGAGCTTCAGCATCTTCAGCAGTGACACGGAGACGGGAAGGCAAGCAATCTCACAGGGTTAGTGGAGGATCGAACGAGACCGCGATGTAAAGCATCGCTATGCGCGAGGAAAGGGAGTCACGGGCTCCTAACCGGGCCACCATCAATGCAGCTACCTGTTCTGATTATTGCTCATAACGAAGTGCCCCTGACAGGAGGGTAGGCCTCGGCAGGCGCTGAACACACGGTCCCCCCCGGCACAGACGCCGCGGAAGGGGCCCGACCGTGGCCGAGCCGCCAGCTCCCCGCCCGCCGTCGCCGACCCGCGGGCCAGGGGTCGGCGGAGGTCCAGGCAGAGGCGCCCGCACCACGCCAGGCGGCGGGGAGGCGCGCACGGCCGGCCTTCGCGCAGGTGCAGAGCGTGGCCCAGCGGCCCCCGCCGCTCCCGGGCAGCTCCCGCCCCGCCCGGCCCGCACTCACCCTCCACGCCGCGGGCGGGAAGCCCCAGCACCCACAGCAGCACCTGCCACCAGCCGAGGAGCCGCATGACGCGGGCGGGCGGGCGGCGGCGGCGGCGCGACCGCCACCCGGGCCGAAGCGCAACCGGCGCACGGCCACGCGAGTCGCGCTCCCAGCCCAGGGAAGGCTGGAGGCGGCGAGCCTGGGAGCGCGGGCGCGGCCCCGCGTCGCCATCTTGACCCCTGGCCGCCGCCGTGGGCGCCATCTTGGAGTCGGGCGGACGGGCTCTGGCCGGTGGCCGGGGGCCGGCGCCCC
>NW_007248588.1:10529-17915 GCF_000164805.1 Carlito syrichta
GTTGCGAACTCTGCTGACCTCGGGGTCTAGAGCAGGGCTCCGGCGGAGGCCCGTGGGCCCCTCTTTTTTAGCGCAAGGCAGGGCCTGGCTGCTTGGAGCACCGCGCCAAAGCCCAGAAGCCCACCGAGGTGCCGAAGCTTTGGAGCTGCCAGCCTTCAATCTCTTGCCTTTACCCGCGCTGCGCTACCTGGGGTTGCCGATGGAATACCAGATACTCAGTTAAATTCCAGCTTTACATTAAAAGTGATTTTTTTTTGGAGGAGGAGGAGTCTCACTCTTGCCCAAGCTGGAGTGCGGTGGCACGCTCACGGCCACTGCAAGCCTCGACCTGCTGGGCTCGGGCGATCCTTCCGCTTCCGCCTTCCAAGGTGCTGGAACTACAGGCGTGCACCACCGCGCCCAGCTAATTTTTTTAATTTATGTATTGTAGAGACGAGGTCTCACCAAGTTGCCCGGGCTGGTCTCGAACCCCAGGACTCAATCAGTCCTCTTGTCTCGGCCTCCCAAAGTGAGCCACCGCGCCCCACAGCAAAGAATATTTTTTATTCTAGGAGATACACCTTATGACTGAGTGTCCCGCAATTGCATTTACTGTATCTGGCAACCCTAACCCTACATATCTACTCAGGGCAGGAAGTTGTTGGGGAGTTGATTTTAACTAATTCACCTCCAGGGCAGTCTTCCTCCTTTAAGCCACCCCAGAGCTGGGAACACATGCGGCTCTGGGTCATGGTGGGGGTGGAACCACCTCCAGCATAGGAAAGAATAGCATGAGGAGGGCATATAGGAGGAGGTGAGATGTGCAGCCGAGGAATAGGGCTCTGCATTCCCAAGCAAATGCACAGAGGGGTGTCAAAGAAAAAAGTCTCAAAAGAAATAGAGTATGACCCTATCTTGTCAGCAAGTAGGGTATTTTGGCAAGGAAGGTCTCCTAAAATCGAATAAAACAAGTTGTTTTGGTTTGCTTGTTTTTTGAGACAGGGTCTCACTCTGTCACCCAGGCTGGAGTGCAGTGGTACTTGGACTCCCGCACTCAAGTGATCCTCCAGCTTCGGCCTCCCTGGTAACTAGGCCTACAGGCGCCTACCACAGCTCCCAGCTAATTTTTTTTATTTTTTTTGGAGACAGTCTTGCTATGTTGATCTAGAACTCCTGGCCTCAAGCAGTCCTCCCCCAGCCCCCAAAGTGCTGGGATCAATAGAGTAAGCCCCCACGCCCAGCTGAATAATGTAAGTTTGAGTAGCCACCAGTGCCAACTCAGTGCAGAGTTCGTTTTTGAATTTATAAGGTTGAAAAATAGAAGCAGATTTCAAGATCAGCTCGTTACACCATCTGTTGGTTAACATAGCAATGTTAAGAGAACCTGGGTTATTTGGCCAAGTGGTGAATCCCAGCTATAGCACTTATGGCAGTATAGGGTCAGTAGGTTATGTAACCGTTCTTAAAGTTCATCTGTAAAATGGAAATGAAATTATAGTCATGTGGATTACATGAGATATAAAATGATGAGCACAGCACCTGATACACAATAAGCACTTCAAAGTAGTAGCCATTTTTAATTGAATCATACAATTCTAGTGGAGTCCCCTTGTGCCCATCAAAGAGAGACTGTTAAACCAGAACAATTTACCATTAGTCTGACCCCATGGATGATTCTCACATTCTAAGTAGCCTGCCATGGTTTTCTACAGTAAATCCTCAAGTGCCATTTTGTAGGACCAGAAGGATCTGAGACAACGAACATGGATGAAAGAGCCCATGGTTCTAGAATTGATCACTAGTCATCATTAGGAGAAGTACCTCCCTCACCCTCAACAGTTTAACAGCAAACCTTTCCTTCTTTAACTTATTCTTTCATACGCCCCATGCCCGATTCACAGGCGAATGAAAAGCCAACAGGACAGCGCACCATGGGGATTTAGGATTAATGAACAGGAGGCTGACCTGAATACTCCAATGCCCTGTGGTTACTACAACCTTTTTATTATGTCCTTTCCCTCTCTGTGTTTGTGATCTAGCTATGTGTTTGGACAGAAACTTTTTTTTTCTATGTTTATTTATTTATCTATTTATTTTTTAAGCAAGAAAGCAGGATTTATTGAGAGGACACAAAAGCTCCCACAGTGGGAGGGGACCCAAAGGGATTGCCCAGAAACTTTTTTTTTAATTTAAAAAAGTTTTTTACATGTCTGGAGAACTCTCAGAAGGACAGATACATTTACAGGTGTTTGAATTGTTGTCTTTCAATAAATACTATGTATACACCGTCTAATGACAACTCAACAAATGCAGTCAACAGGATAGAATCCTCATTTGACTGTCTCACCACCAGGTGGCACATGCACTAGTTTTCTGTGAGAAAATTACCATCAGGTTTTTCTTAGTTTCTGTCAGGTTTGGGGGGGAGTTGACATCATTCTCCTCCTTTGACAGAAATGAAATCTACCAATAACCTACGGCCTGGGATTTTTCCTACAAGAGTTCAAGAGTAATTGGAATTCTTAGGCACAGTCACACACCTACACCCCTGGTGTGCAGTTTGCCCTTCTTGCTAGATTTGCTTAGGGTTTTTAATCTGATGAGTCCTGAGAGCCTAAGGATACAAAAAAAGACTCTTTTTTTTTTTTTGAGTTAGAGTCTCACTCTTTTGCCCAGGCTGGAGTGCAGTGGCACGCTCCTGGCCACCACAGCCTCGACCTGCTGGGCTCAGGTGATCCTTCAGTCTCAGACTTTCAAGTAGCCGGAACTACCGGTGCATGTTATCACACCCAAATAACTTTTTGACTTATTGTAGAGACATGTTGCCCAGGCTGGTCTTGAACCCATGGGCTCAGGCAATCCTCTCACCTCAGCCTCCCAAAGTGCTGGGATTATAGGCTTGAGTCACTGCACCTGGCCAAAAAGACCTTTCTGATAGCATTGGGGATCCAGCTGTGGTTGGAAAGCAGGAATTTATAGTGGTAAATAGCACTATTAGCCAGGCTTGGTGGCTCAGCCTGTAATCCCGCGCTTTGGGAGCCCGTGGGTTTGAGACCCGCCCGGGCAACTTGATGAGACCTCATCTCTACAATAAATCAAAAATTAGCCGAGGGTGGTAGCGCGCGCCTGTAGTTCCAGCTACTTGGAAGGCTGAGCAGAAGGATTGCCGGAGCCCAGTAGGTTGAGGCTGCGGTGGCCGGGAGTGTGCCGCTGCACTCCAGTCTGGACGACAAAGTGAGACTCCAACTCAAAAAAAAAAAAAAAATAGCACTTTTCAGCACTTTTCCCCAGTAGCATTTAGCAGCCTAGGAGAACATGGAAGCCAAAATTAGCCCAGAGTCACTGTTCTGCCAGACTGTCGTGATGGAAAGACTATGAGGCAAGTTAGTTGAAGACAGTGATAGTTGTTAATTTGTCAGTATAATTTAGATTTAACATTATTTTGAAAAGGGAAGTTAACAAGTTGGCTATTCCTTAGGTATGTGAACACAGTAGTCATTCACGACTGGGGTATTTGTTATCTATTGCTACATAAATTACCTCAAAATTTGGTGTCTTAAAACAATAGTAGGCTGGGCACTGTGGCTCAAGCCTGTAAGCCCAGCACTTTGGGAGGCTGAGACGAGTGGATTGCCTGAGCCCAGGGGTTTGAGACCAGCCTGGACAACTTGGCAAGACCTTGTCTCTACAATAAATCAAAACAAAAATTAGCCAGGCGTGGTAGTGCACGCCTGTTGTTCTAGCTACTTAAAGGCTGAGGTGGAAGGATCGTCGGAGCCCAGCAGGTTGACGCTGGGGTGGCCGTGAGCATGCCACTGCCCTCCAGCTTAGGTGAGGGAGTGAGACTCCAACTCAAAAAAAATAATAATAATCATTATTTTATACCATTCATGTGAGTCAGGAATTCCGGAGTGGCTTAGCTGGGTAGTTCTGGCTCAGGACCTCACAAAGTTGCTATCAAGATGTTAGTTGCAGCCAAAGTCATCTGTAGGCTTGACTAGAGCTGGAAGATCTGCTTTAATTTGTGTATTTACAAAAATTAGTTGAAGCCTCGCTTGGTGGCTCAGCCTGTAATCCCGCGCCTTTGGGAGGCTGAGGTGAGTGGATTGCCTGAGCCCGCGGGTTCGAGACCCGCCTGGGCAGCGAGACCTCATCTCTACAATAAATCAAAAAATCAGCCGGGTGTGGTAGCGCATGCCTGTAATTCCGGCCACTTGGAAGGCTAAGGCGGAAGGATCGCCGGAACCCAGCAGATCGAGGCTGCGGTGACCGGGAGCGGCCACTGTACTCCAGTCTGGGCGACAGAGTGAGACTCTAACTAAAAAAAAAAAAATTAGTTGGGGGTGGTACTGCACACCTGTAGTCCCAGCTACTAAGGAGGCTGAGGCAGAAGAATTGCCTGAGCCTGGGAGGTCAAGGCTGCGGTGAGCTATGATTGTGCTACTCCAGCCTGGGCATCAGAGTGAGACTCGACTCAAAAATAAATAAAAATTGGCGAGACGCAGTTGCTCACGCCTGTAATCCCAACACTATGGGAGGCAGGGATGAGGAAACTGCCAGAGCCTAGGGGTTCCAGACCTGCCTGGGCAACTTGGCCCAACTTCATCTCTATACTAAATCAAAAAATTAGCCGGCTTCGTGGCATGTACCTGTATTTCCAACTATTTGCAAGGCTGAGGCAGAAGGATCGCCTGAGTTCAGAAGGTCGAGGCTACAGGAGCAGTGATTTTGATTGTGCCACTGCACTCCAGTCTAGGTGACAGAGTGCGACTCTGACTCAAAAATAAAAATTTAAGAAACAATAAATTTATTTATGTATGTATTTATTTAGTAAAGATGGGGATCTCACTATGTTTCCCACGTTGGTCTGGAACTCCTGGCTCAAGCAGTCCTTCCAGTACTGGGATTATGGGCATGAGCCACCAAGCCTGGCCTCTGGTAGTTTGCTTCTGAGATGTAAGTTGACCCTGTTGAAAGAAGGACTCATTTCTTCACCAGGTGTGTCTCTCCATAGGGCTGTTTGTGTGTCCTCATGACATGACAGAAGACCTTCCCCAGACCAACTGATTCAAGACAGCAGTGCCAAAGCTGTAATGTCTTTTATGTTCTAGTATCAGAAGTCACACATCATCATTTTTGCAGTATCCTATTGGTTACACACACAGGTCAGCCATATATAGTGATGGCGGGGACTATACAAGGACATACATCCCAGGAGGTGAGGCTCATTAGGAACCATCCTGGAGGCTGGCTTACCACAAACAAGTAATAAGATCTGGACACCTACTGCAAACATCTGATGATGTTATAAATAACAATAGAATAAAAATTTTAAACATACCTATCCAAGACAGTTCCCTAGTGGTCAATCACCTGCTTACCTAATATGTTCTTCCTTGCCTTTTCTTTTCTTTCTTTTTTTTTTTTGAGTTGGAATCTTACTCTGTCACCCATGCTGGAGAGCAGTGGCACGCTCACGGCCACTACAGCCTCAACCTGTGGGGCTCAGGTGATCCTTCCACCTCAGCCTTCCAAGTAGCTGGAACTACAAGCATGTGCTACGATGCCCAGCTACATAAAATTATTACAATATCCCTGGCGAAGATATTGCATAGTTTTTTATTTTTATTTATTTATGTATTTTGAGTAGGAGTCTCACTCTGTTGCCCAGGCTGGAGTGCAGTGGCACGCTCACAGCCACGGCAGCCTCAACCTGCCGGGCTCAAATAATCTTTCCGCCTCAGTCTTCCAAGTAGTTGGAACTACAGGCACGCTACCACCATGTCCAGCTAATTTTTTTTTTTTTTTGAGTTGAAGTCTCACTCTGTCGCCCAGACTAGAGTGCAGTGGCACGCTCCCAGCCACCGCAGCCTTGACTTGCTGGGCTCCAGCAACCCTTCCGCCTCAGCCTTCTGAGTAGCTGGAATTACAGGCACTCACTACCACGCCCAGCTAATTTTTTTGATTTATTGTAGGGATGAGGTCTCACCAAGTTGCCTGGGCAGGTCTCGAACCTGCGGGCTCAGGCAATCCACTCACCTTGGCCTCCCAAAGCGCTGGGTTTATGGGCTGAGTCACCAAGCCTGGCCCTAATTTTTTTATTTATTGTAGAAACGAGGTCTTGTCAAGTTGCCCAGGCTGGTCTCGAATCCCTGGACGCAGGCAATACTCTCTCTTCCACCTCCCAAAGTGCTGGGATTACAGGTGTGAGCCACCACGCCCGGCTACATATTTTTTAAATGAAGAAAATTTAAAAAGCAATTTCCTAAATTCCCATGTAAGTGGTAGAGCTTAAATTTGAACCCAAACCTGAATTCTCCATCTTCCAAATTACTCACGTATTCATTATTCTCATTAAATTCTCACTTTAAACCTACTTCTGAGGCTTAGAAAAAGTGAGCAACTTGACAAGAGTCACAGTGAGTGACTGTGCTATGTCTCAAATCCAGATCCAATCTTTTTCTGTAAACACAGAAACAAAATTAAAAATTTAATATAAATGATAAACATCAAATCAGAAAGATGAACTGAATGGGTTACTAAAACAGACAGGAAGGGATCGGCAGTAGTGGGACACTGCCAGGGGACAGGGAGGCACATAACACCAATAAGGAAACCTGGTCCCAAGCCAGGTGAAGTGGGGACCCAAGGGAGGCCCAAGCTTCACTGTACAATAACCACTTATGTGCCTAATCCTGAATTGTACCCCACATTGTTGAAATTTAAAAAATGAAACAGGCAGGAGTATCCCAAGAATGCATTACCAGTATTCAATGTATCTGTTCAAAATCAGGGTCAAACATTTCACAAGGCTAGATGATCAACATCTAGTTTTATACAAGCAAATCACAAGAAAAAAATAGTATTTTGTCAGATGCCATGAAAAGACGCTTCTGCTTCATGAGAAGGCAGCTGTGGCGGTACTGTGGCAGGGACAGAGGAGAGGAAAAGCTTAGAGACCGCTTTATCAGAGCAGAGCTCAGGACGTCTGAGTGTAGGGTAAGACTGTTATGTTTTTTTAAATGAGAATTATATACAGTTTTTAAAGGCCTGTAATTTGAAAACAAAAGCAATATGCTTCGCGACATCTCACACCTCTAATGTCTTCTGCTCAAAGGGACACACTACAATCAGAAGTATAGTGTACTACGAAAGAATCTTGGGTGAAAGATGATGGAGAATCAACTCTTAATTCTGAAAACTAGTAGGTAAAGGGAAGGAATTAGGGATTTATCTGTCATTCCAACACACAGTGTATTTCAGGATAACCAAACATTTGATGAGGATCGTCTTTTTTTCTATAGAAATATTTGAAGTCATTGATGAAGAACCAGAATTAAAAATTAGCCGGGCTCGGTGGCTCAGCCTGTAATCCCGTGCTTTGGGAGGCTGAGGTGAGTGGATTGC
>NW_007248588.1:18023-26879 GCF_000164805.1 Carlito syrichta
CCAACTCAAAAAAAAAAAAAATCATTAAGGGAAATTTGATAAGGAATTTTTTTTTTTTAATTGGAGTCTTACTCTGTCACCCAGACTAGAGTGCAGTGGCATATTCACGGCCACCGCAGCCTCGACCTGCTGGGCTCAGACGATCCTTCTGCCTCAGCCTTCCAAGTAGCTAGAAGTACAGGCATGTACTACCACACCCAGCTAATTTTTTTTTATTTATTTATTGTAGAGACAAGGTCTCACCATATTGCCCAGGCTGGTCTCGAACCCCTGAGCTCAGGTAATCCTCTTGCCTCAGCCTTCCGAAGTGCTGGGATTACAGGCTTGAGCCACCGCGCCCAGCAATAAGAAATTTTTTAATGGATAGGTCAGGCTGAGAACACCCGGACCCACAGATTAACTTTAATATCACAATAAGAGATAATCAGTTATTATGTGCAAAGTAATATGATGCAACTAGATGCACACAACACACTGAAAAAGCATTACTGCCCCAAAATAAATTCGGAAGCTCATCACACTTCTAGATCTTGCTACTGATTTCCAAAACACACAGAGGTTAGAGAAATAAAATTAACACCATGAGGATACAATCAGCAAAATCCAGAACTTTGCCAATAATGACATAATCTCTTCAACAACTGAATTACAGGGTGAAAAAAAGAGAGATGGAATCCACAAAAGAAACTTAAGAGATCTATCAACTGAATACAATTTAAGACCATGTTTGGGTCCTAATTCAAACATTTATGTAACTAAAACCCTTAAGGAAATATTAGCAAACCAAATCTAACAACATACGAAAATGTTACACCAAGTATATTCCAGGAATGCAAAATTGATATAACATTCAGAAATCAATTATACACCATATCTGTAGAATAAAGTAAAATAGAATTTGTAGAATGTAGAATAGACCACATGATCAACATATGCAGAAAACGCTTTTTTAAAAAAACCCAATATCCAGGCCAGGTGTAGTAGCTCAAACCTGTAATCCCAGCACTTTGGGAGGCTGAGGCAAGAGGATTGCCTGAGTCCAGGGGTTCAAGACCAGCCTGGGCAATATGGTGAGACCTTGTCTGTACAATAAATGAAAAACTTAGCTGGGCATGGTGCCGTATGCCTATAGTTCTAGCTGCTTGGAAGGCTGAGGCAGAAGGTCGAGGCTGCAGTGACTGTGAGCATGCCACTGCACTCCAGCCTGGGCAACAGAGGGAGATTCCTGCTCAAAATAACCCACAAAACCAAAAAAAAAGAAAAAAAATTTTTTGTGAATGTGTTGGAGTCTCACAACAGACTGGAGCGCAGTGGCATGCTCCCGGCTACCGCAGCCTCAACCTGCTGGGCTCCAGCAATCCTTCTGCCTCAGCCTTCCAAGTACCTGGAACTACAGGCATACGCTACCATGCCCAGCTAATTTTTTTTAAATTTATTGTAGAGATGAGGTCTCACCAAGTTGCCCAGGTGGGTCTTGAACCCGCGGGCTCAGGCAATCCACTCACCTCGGCCTCCGAAAGCACGGGATTACAGGCTGAGCCACCGAGCATGGCTGAAAAAAAAATTTTAAAAACCCGATAACCATCCATGATTAAAAAAAAAAAATCAACAACTTGGCATGATAGCTCACACCTGTAATTCCAGCACTAGGGGAATCTGAGGCTGGAGGATCAGTTGAGCCTAGGCGTTTGAGACCAGCCTGGGCAACAAAATGAGATTTTGTCTCTACAGAAAAACAAAAAAAGTTAGCCAAGTGTGGTGACACACATATGTAGTCCCAGCTACCTGGGGGTGGTAATGGGGGATTGAGGTGGAAGGATGCCTGAGCCCGAGAGTTCAAGGCTATGGTGAGCCAAAATCGTGCTACTGCACTCCAGCCTTGGCAACAGAGTGAAATCCCAACTAAGAAAAAAAGAAAAATTTAAAAACTAGGAATAAAAGGGAACTTCCTCAATCTGTTACAGGGCATCTATCATAAATATACAGCTAGCATCATACTTGATGAAAGACTGAATGTTTTCTCCCTTATATCAGGAATTTAACAAATATGTCCACTCTATTTTATTCAACACTATTTTAAAGGTTCTAGCTAGTGAAATAAGCAGTAAAAATAAAGGTAAATAAAAATAAATAGCCGGGCTCAGTGGCTCAGCCTGTAATCCCATGCTTTGGGAGGCTGAGGTGAGTGGATTGCCAGAGCCCGTGGGTTTGAGACCCGCCTGGGCAACTTGGTGAAACCTCATCTCTATAATAAATCAAAAAATTAGCTGGACATGGTAGCACACACCTGTAGTTCCAGCTACTTGGAAGGCTGAGGCGGAAGGATCGCCGGAGCCCAGCAAGTCAAGGCTGCGGTGGCCGGGAGCAGCCACTGCACTCCAGTCTGGGCGACGGAGTGAGACTCCAACTCAAAAAAAAAAAAAAAAAGCCAACATCATCATAATTTATGAATGATCTTTTAGCTGATACTTCTCAGCTTAAAGAGAAGGACAATAACCAGTTTGTTTTGTTGTTGTTTTATTTTTTCTTTTTTTGGTGAAATCCATCTAAAAACTAGCCAGTGCTTAGCCAATGCTTACACAGATGGACTGCAGTTTCATTTTCTGTGTGTTAAAATAGTTAGCTAATTTGTGAGATAAAGCATATTAAAATATCAATTCAGAATGAATAGAAATTGACATTGCATGGTTTATGTTCTACATTTTTTTTTTTTGAGTTGGAGTCTCACTCTGTCACCCAGACTGGAGTGCAATGGCCGCTCCCGGCCACCGCAGCCTCGACCTGCTGAGCTCTGGCGATCCTTCCACCTCAGCCTTCCAAGTAGCCGGAATGACAGGCACGCGCTACCACGCCCGGCTGATGTTCTGATTTATTGTAGAGATGAGGTCTCGCTGCCCAGGCGGGTCTCGAACCCGCGGGCTCAGGCAATCCACTCACCTCAGCCTCCCAAAGGGGCGGGATTACAGGCTGAGCCACCGAGCCGGCTTATGTTCTACATTTTAAGGCTTTGTTTTCTACCACAAGTTCCTTGAGGACAGGGACTTGTGTCTTACTTTGCATGTGATCCGCCACATTGTAGACACTCAATAACTATAAAGGCTTGTAGAATGTGTTGTCAGTTGAAAACAAGGAAAAATTATTAATTAAGATGGCTTTCCTTTTAAAGTATAACATTATCGGCTGGGCTCGGTGGCTCAGCCTGTAATTCTAGCACTTTGGGAGGCCAAGGAGAGTGGATTGCCTGAGCCCGTGGTTTCGAGACCCACCAGGGCAACTTGGTGAGACCTAGTCTCTACAATAAATCAAAAAATTAGCCAGGCGTGGTAGCCCATGTCTATAGTTCCAGCTACTTGGAAGGCTGAGGTGGAAGGATTGCCGGAACCAAGCAGGTCAAGACTGCAGTGGCCGGGAGCAGCCACTGCACTCCAGTCTGGGCGACAGAGTGAGACTCCAACTCAAAAAAACAAAAAAAACAACAAAAACAACAAAATATATATACAAACAGATTATTTATGTCCAAAGGTATTTCCCCCTTCACATAGTCAGAGTCTATCTTAATCTGTAATACTTAGCTTGGATACACTCCTAACCAACTCCACTGTGTGTGCACATGTGTACATGCACACTCACAAGCTCCCTAGACTAGTTAATACTATGTTGCCACTCAAGTCAGAAACTAGGCATCATTTTTTACTCCACCCCACTTTTTTTTTTTGAGAGAGAGAGAGAATTTGGCTCTGTTGCCCGAGCTGGAGTACAGTGGTACAACCTTGAACTCCTGGGCTCAAGAGATTCCCCTGCCTTAGCCTTCTAAGCAGCTAGAGCTACAGGCATGCACTTCTAAGCCCAGCTGCATCTTTCTAATTTTTTTGTTGTTGTAGACATGGGGTCTCACTGTTGCCCAGGCTGGCCTCAAGCAATCCTCCCACCTCAGCCTCCCAAAGCACTAGAATTACAGGTGTGAGCTACCACACCCAGTTATGACTCCTCTTTTTTTTCTTCTTTTTATCCCTGACACCAAGTTGTATTACTTCTACATATCTCAGATCACAGTTTATCCACTTCTCTCTTCATTACTGTCCCTGCCCTAGTCTGAGAATCTCACGGAAATGAGACTTTACCACTGTGCCTGCCTCTGATCTCTCCTCCAAGGCAACCTAAACTACAAATGTGAGCAAGTAATTCCCTTCCTTAAGATCTTTCAGTAGCTCCTCATTGTCCTTAGAGGGAAACAGAAACTCTTTATTTTCAGGATCCTTCTATAATCTGGTCCATTTCACTTCACATTCCCAACACTTGTTCACCACTACCACCCGGCATACACAATTACTTGCTGCTGAATGTCATGCCTTTGCCTGTTTCCTGTCTCTAACACTCTCCCCTCTACACATACTAATCTCTACTCACTTTTCAGCTCTCAAGTTAAATGTTATTTCATTTTGTGTATTATATACCCCTCAATTTCCTGTGAAAGTTTTATATAAACCAGTAAGGAGTCTAGCACACCCAGAATAGTGTTTAGCTCAAAGACGTCACTCAATTCTTTAGTAAATTAACCATTTGTTAAAATATGACAGCAAGCCGGGCTTGGTGGCTCAGCCTGTAATCCCGTGCCTTTGGGAGGCTGAGGTGAGTGGATTGCCTGAGCTCACGGGTTCGAGGCCCGCCTGGGCAACTTGGCAAGACCTCATCTCTACAATAAATAAAAATCAGCCGGGCGTGGTAGCGCACGCCTGTAGTTCCAGCTACTTGGAAGGCTGAGGCGGAAGGATCACTGGAGCCCAGCAGGTCGAGGCTGCGGTAGCCAGGAACGTGCCACTGCACTCCAGTCTGGGCGACGGAGCGAGACTCCAACTCAAAAAAAAACACCTCAATTTGGTTTAATATAATCTGTAGGTATGTCTGTCTCACTGTGCCCCAATCTCCACCTACAAACTTTTACCTACAGGAATGTGGTAGAGATTGCCACTAAAACCCACTCTCATGCTCAGTGGGTAGCTTACTTGGGGACTGAATATAGTCATAACTTCCATAGTAATTGCTGTGTTCAAGTAGGGATTATGTTTCCCAATACCTCTTGCAACTATAAGTAGTCATGTGACCAAGCTCCTGTCAAAACAATGTGAGGAGTGACTTCACTTTATTTACTTAAAAGGGCTTGGACTTCCTAGCCCTCCCTTCAGACAAGCTAAAATGAAGGCAACTGGAGTC
Source organism: Carlito syrichta (assembly GCF_000164805.1). Lineage (NCBI taxonomy): Eukaryota > Metazoa > Chordata > Mammalia > Primates > Tarsiidae > Carlito > Carlito syrichta. The sequence continues at coordinate 23,235 of NW_007248588.1, forward strand.
ACCTTGGGAGTCATATTTTTTAAATGGCAAAATCTCTGTGAACCAGGTACTTGAAATACTGCATGAAAAGCATAGAACAAGCAGGGCTCGGTGGCTCAGGCTGTAATCCCGTGCCTTGGGAGGCTGAGGTGAGTGAAATTCCTGAGCCCGCGGATTTGAGACCTGCCTGGGCAACTTGGTGAGACCTCATCTCTACAACAAATCAAAAAATTAGCCAGGCATGGTAGCGCGTGCCTGTAGTTCCAGCTACTTGTAAGGCTGAGGCGGAAGGATCTCCGGAGCCCAGCAGGTCAAGGCTGCGGTGGCCGGGAGCAGCCACTGCACTCCAGTCTGGGCTACGGAGTGAGACTCCAACTCAAAAAAAAAAAAAAAGAAAGAAAGAAAAGCATAGAACAGCTATGTAAGAAATATGCTAATTTTATCAAAACCATTGCATTTTGGAGTGTCTTTTTTTTTTAAGAGAAGGGGATCTTGCTCTATCACCCAGCCTGGAGTGCAGTGGCATGATCATAGCTCACTGCACCCTGGAACGCCTGGCTCAACAGATTCTCTCACCTCAACTTCCTGAGTAGCTGGAATTACAGGCACAAGCCACCATGCCTGCCTGGCAGTTTTGGGGTCGCTTTGTTACAACAAGGACTGTTACACAAGGTATACACAAACAGATGAAAGTAAAGACTTCAGATATGCAGAAATACTATATTGATCTTTACGGTAACTCACATCTGCAATCCCAGCAATTTGAGAGGCCAAGGTGGGAGAATCACTTAAGCCCAGGAGGTTAAGGCTGAGGTGAGCTATAATTGTACCACTGCACTCCAGCTTGGGCAATAGAGCGAGAGTGTCTCTAAATATATGTACACACATACACATATATACTTATACATATATTTATTATTTGGTTTTTTTTTTAAATGACAAAGAATTCGTAAGTTATATTTGATGCAAATTAACAAAATCATCAAGAAATTATCAGGTAAAAACAATACAAAAAAACACCCAGAGAAGACAAGGGAAAAGGACTTATGCATCTGGGGTTGCTGTAGGTCACATGCAGCAACAACTGGATAACTGCCACTCTATATGCAACTTTTTTTTTTTTTGAGTAGGAGTCTCACTCTATTGCCCAGAATGGCACATTCATGGCTACTGCAGCCTCAACCTGCTGGCTCAGGCAATTCTTCCAACTCAGCCTTCTACTAAGTAGCTGGAACCATAGGTATGCACCACCACGCCTGGCTAATTTAGTCCAAGTCTTTTTTTTTTTTGGGGGGGTTGGAGTCTCACTCTGTCACCCAGACTGGAGTGCAGTGGCTGCTCCCGGTCACCGCAGCCTCGACCCACTGGGCTCTGGCGATCCTTCCGTCTCAGCCTTCTGAATAGCCAGAATTACAGGCACGCGCTACATGCCGGCTGATTTTTTGATTTATTGTAGAGATGTGGTCTCACCAAGTTGCCCAGGCGGGTCTTGAACCTGCGGGCTCAGGCAGTCCAAGTCTTGAGAGAAAAAAAAAAAAGAGTCACAAGAAAGACAAATGACAGAGAAAACTAAAAGAGTAAGACTTTTTCTATGACTTTCCTTCTAAGAAGCTACTAAAAATTCCTAGGTTTTCACAACATAATTCCATAGAGATAAAATGAAATGTTTTCAATGACATTTATCTCAGTTAGTACAAAAACACTACTACTAAAAGCAGAATCTTTTTTTTTTTTTTTTTGAGTCAGAGTCTCACTGTCACCTAAACTGGAGTGCAGTGGCACGTTCACAATCACCAGCCTCAACCTGCTGGGTTCAGGTGATCCTACCACTCCAGCCTTCCAAGTAACTGGAACTACAGGCATGCACTACCGTGCCTGGCTAATTTTTTTAACTGTAAAGACAAGGGCTCACCATGTTGCTCAGGCTGGTCTCGAACCCCTGAGCTCAGACAACCCTCTCACCTCCGCCTCCCAAAGTGCTGGGATTACAGAAATGAGCCACTGCACTCAGCCCAGAATCTTACTTTTTTTAATTTTCTAATGATGAGGATAAGGTAGCAGTTAACAGTCTCAACTCTGGAGTAAGATACAACATGGGCTCAGATGGCTAACTCTATCACTACTCGGTGTATGATTCTGGGTAAATTATTTAACCTCTCTGGGACTCAAGTCTTCTTCCCAGTAAAAGGGGTATTCCAATCCCTGTGACACCACTCAATAAAACTGCAATGACTTAATGAAATAAAGTATGTAAAGTATTTATTATATGTCAAGCACTGCACTAAGAAGCCATTATTATTGTACCCTATTATACTTCCACCCCAATGTGGTTTGGTTTTGTTTAGAAAAGATTTATAGTTGCCATTAATTCTACAGCAGCTACAAGTTCCCTTCAAGGTAAAAGACCACATTACAGTGCATTCTAGATTTGCCAGTACCTACCATGGACATGTGTACAGGTCACTTCACCTTTGCTAATGTTCTTACAGAAATCAGACATTAAAATTCCTTTCTACTCCACAAAATATCTGTGATGCACACCAAGAAACATGACTGATCGGTATTTTGATGAAATCCTCATAAATACAGAGCAAGGTATTTTGGGTGCTGACAAACATATGGTGGTAGCAGATCTACTTTCATTCTCTCATATGCTTAGCAACACTGTAACATTTTAAGTATTTGTATAAAATTTCATGATTCCATGCTGTTTTAAAACGATCAAATGCCAAACGATTACTTCCAAAAGGCTGTTCATGATTCTCACACACCATGGCAGCTGTGGACGTAAAAAACACAAGCCTGTTAATATTCAAGGTATAAATTCTAGGTGATAAAAGAGACTGCCTTCTCTTTAACCTACAAATCTTCAGTGGGATGGCTTTTTCAACAGGAAACCGATCTGCTCTCTGACATTTGCCAGAGAATGAGAATTTGTGCAAATATAATTACAATAAACAAGTATTTATTATAAACTCTTTCCTAGATTAGGAATTGCCTACCTAATCAATAGTACATGTCCATGTCTAAGTAGAAGGACTTTAAAACAATTTGAGAAAATGCACACATAAAATCACTTTTCAGGCCGGGCTCAGTGGCTCAGCCTGTAATCCCAGCACTTTGGGAGGCCGAGATGAGTGGATTGCCTGAGCCCACAACTTGGCGAGACCTCATCTCTACAATAAATCAAAAAAATTAGCCAGGCATGGTAGCTCACACCTGTAGTTCCAGCTACTTGGAAGGTTGAGGTGGAAGGATTGCCAGAGACCAGCAGGTCGAGGCTGCGGTGGCCAGTAGCGTGCCACTGCACTACAGTCTGGGCAACAGTGAGACTCCAACTCACAAAACAAAAAACATTCACTTTTCAGTGCAATCTGAAGAATATTTATCATAATCCAAAAGCATAAAAAAAGCCACCATCGCAGGGCTCGGTGGCTCAGCCTGTAATCCCACGACTTTGGGAGGCTGAGGTGAGTGGATTGTCTGAGCCCGCGGGTTCGAGACCTGCCTGGGCAGCGAGACCTCATCTCTACAATAAATAAATAAAAATCAGCCGGGCGTGGTAGCGCGCGCCTGTAATTCCAGCTACTTGGAAGACTGAGGCGGAAGGATCGCCGGAGCCCAGCAGGTCGAGGCTGCGGTGGCCAGGAGCGGCCACTGCACTCC
>NW_007248588.1:26899-29905 GCF_000164805.1 Carlito syrichta
GTCTGGGCGACAGAGTGAGACTCCAACTCAAAAAAAAAAAAAAAGCCACCATCATTTTCTAAAGGTTTTAAAATTCAACTTCATTTTTTTTTTTTTTGAGTTGGAGTCTCACTCTGTCGCTCAGACGGGAGTGCAGGATTACAGGCTGAGCCACCGAGCCTGGCCAACTTCAAATTTAATTTGCTGTTTCCTACTCTAATTTATCCTCCTATATGAGGAGTCAGCAAACTTTTCTGTAGAGGAACAGAGAGTAAATATTTTAGACTTTGCAAGCATATGTCACAACTACTCAACCCCTGTTGTCAGTAGTACAAGAGTAGCCACAGGCAATTTGTAAACAAATAATAAGTATCTATTTCCAATACAACTTTACTTACAAAAAACAGGCAGTGGGCCGTTTGCCAACTTCCGTTCTAGATGTTTGGCAGGCTTCAAAGAAAATGGAAAAGGCAATTGTATGATCAAATAACTAGGGGAAAGTATTTTTCCTTTTTATTTCTCAAATAGTTGACAGTTACAAAAGATGCACATACTGGTTTCCCTGAAGTTAACATCAAAAAATAAAATAAAGGCAAGGTGCAGTAGGTCACACAAGGCAGGAGAATCTCTTGATGCCAGAAGTCTGAGACTAGCCTGGGTAACACAATAAGACTCCCATCTCTACTACTGCTGCTACTAGTAATAATAAAACTCGAAAATATAAAAAAATAAAATGAACCATGTTTAATATTTGAATTTTTTTAAATCAAAAATCACGTTTAACCCTTTGCACCTGGAGATATCTAGCACATCACCTACTAGCAACTCAACTGTACTTTACAAAATAGTGAAAAATGAATCCCTTTACAGTAAATAACATAGGAATAAATTGTTTTATTGTTATATTTGGTTTATAATGAAATTTTGGACATTGAGGAACTTATAACACAAAATCAAAATTTTGTATCTTATATTTTTCTAATGTGTGGTAACATGTGAAACAGTTGCAGATATGGATTACAGGTTCATTGATATATGTTGTGCAGTAGTAATTTGACAACTTCCACCTGGTCTTGAATAGAATATTCAAGTAAACAATGCAGTCTCACTTGCTTCCGCCTACATTAGGATAACTGTAGTAAAAGCTAAAAATTCCTGCCGGTCAACATCATGCCACTTATGCCAAATAGATCTGTGTGACAGCTGCTTTTTTCCTTATTTTTTCATCCACATAACAATCTGTTTCTTTTATTATACTACCCACTAATTTATTTGTAAAATAGAGTAAAATAGTCAATCGGTTCTTTTTTCGGGGGGGAGGGGTTGGAGTCTCACTCTGCTGCCCAAGCTGGAGTGCAGTGGCACACTCACAGCCATCCCAGCATCCACCTGCTGGGCTGTGGTGATCCTTCTGCCTCAGCCTTCCAAGTAGCCGGAAGTACAGAACCAGCTAATTTTTTTTTTTATTTATTGTAGAGACAAAGTCTTGCAAAGCAGCCTGGGCTGGTTAACCTGCAGGCTCAGGCAATCCACTCTCCTCAGTCTCCCAAAGTGCTGGGATTACAGCCACCGAGCCCGGCCAATTGGTTCTCTTTTATTATTTGCTACTTGTGATCCTGTTGTTTGAAGATGTAAAACAAAATTTTTTCTTGCTGGAGGATGTCTTTTTCTGTAACGTCTTCCCATTTTTCACTTGACGATACATTGCCTTCTATTTCAAAACCACTAACACTTTCATCACTATCACTTTCTATTACATTTGCCCATTTTGTTCTTGGTGGGATATCACTGTTGCTACTATCGTTTTCTTCCACATCAATGTTTATTCTAACTTATCTGTTTAAAAGTCTAAATCTAACTCATCTTCGCTCCTGCTTATAACTATCACTTTTGATTTTTTGTTTTGCCATTGTCCTGCAAACTAAATAAATGTATTACTTTTCCAATTTTACTTTTCTAACTTAGTGCAGATAGAAATATTCTATCTGTGCCGCTCAGTACTTCAATACAATCAATCGGATCTGCCTTCAACTTCAAAAGTCTCTAAGACTACAGTAACTTGCTTCTCAAGTAATGCCATATGATAGAAAGGGTATACCCACAGTCACCTTTCTTATACAAATGCCCTTCATCACTACTTTTGTTACAAAGAAGTGTCAGCATCACTCTGAAAGCACTTCACACATTTTTTTTTTTTTTTAGTTGAAGTCTCACTCTTGTCGCCCTGGCTCGAGTGCAGTGGCACACTCATGGTCACCACAGCCTCGACCTGCTGGGCTTAGGCGATCCTTCTACATCAACCTTCCAAGTAGCTGGAACAAAAGACACATGCCACCATGCCCGGCTAGTTTTTGTGATTTACTGTAGAGGAGAGGTCTCACCAAGTTGTCCAGGCTGGTCTCAATCCCCCGGCTCAGGAAATCTTCTTGCCCTGGCGTTCCAAAGTGCTGAGATTACAGGCTGAGCCACCCTGCCCAGTCACAAATTCTCTATGTGACACCAGTTGATTTTTAAATGTATATCTCAGTATTTATCTCATCTCTTTATTGGCTTTTTCATGCAATTTTCATGGAAAACTTCAAGGAAACTTACATTTTTGAAAAATTTGCATGTGCTTAAGTTTGTCTTGCATGATCACCAGCAATCTCTTTATGTCCCCTGTGGGGACATCCGAGAGGAAAGGTTTAAATATAAATATATACTTTTTACTAGAACTATTAGCTAATGTATCTTTTTTTTTTTTTTTGAGTTGGAGTCTCACTCTGTCGCCCAGACCGGAGTGCAGTGGCATGCTCCCGGCCACCGCAGCCTCAAACTGCTGGACTCCGGTGATCCTTCTGCCTCAGCCTTCCAAGGAGCTGGAACTACAGGCGCGTGCTACCACGCCCGGCTAATTTTTTGATTTATTGTAAAAATGAGGTCTCGCCAAGTTGCCCAGGCAGGTCTTGAACCCGCGGACTCAGACAATCCACTCATCTCAGCCTCCCAAAGCACGGGATTACAGGCTGAGCCATCGAACCCAGCTAG
>NW_007248588.1:30173-35768 GCF_000164805.1 Carlito syrichta
GGCAGCGGTGGCCGGGAGCGGCCACTGCACTCCAGTCTGGGCGACAGAGTGAGACTCCAACTCAAAAAAAAAAAAATAATAGGAAAGAAATCTAGATCCAGTTGTTAGGATTTTAAATTATAAATATACTAGTTTAAGAAAAATTTTTTAAAATAACAACATATAAAGAGGCAGATTTCGGAAAGCAAAATTCTATGAAAAGAAGACCCACAGTCATGAAAATGGACCATTTACCATTTTTCTACTTGAAAAGTACCATACTAAAAAATAAGTATACTAAGCATAATTGGTTTTAAAGTAATGACTTTATTAATAAATATACATCCATATGATGATGTTGATACAAATCATGAACACTACTCCATTCCCATACACATAATTGCACACGAGTAGCTCAAGTTCATGGACATAAAAACATACACAGTATCTATTCAGACTTTTTACAGCAGAGGACAGCGTGCTTATTATCAGTTAATTGGTAATTATTTTTTCCAAAATTACATGTGGAAAAAGTAAATTGTGAAAACTTAAAGAATCAAAGTGGTCTGATTAACTCATACACCTGATTTACTATAGCATTAAATTTTCCAAAAATTAAATACATTTTATGTGAGAGTACAGATTTATCTACCTAGAGGGATTAGGAGAAAAAAGCAAAGGAAAGATTTAGATACATCCTAGAGAGTTTAATAGCATATAATTAAGCTATAATAAGAACAAAAATAGAATAGCATCAAAAATTTTCATGTCCAAGGAAAAAAATATTTTGGAGAACTGTGGTGAATTCTTTTATTTTACTATTAAAGGGACCATAAAATTTTACTGCATATAGAGACAATGACTGACAGAGTAGCAGTTATCATTGATATCCTCTGAATTGCTCTTTTAAAGCTTCTTAAGAATATAAAGGAGAAATTTTCTTTTTTCCCTTTAGCTCATACACTGTGGTTATTCTTACACTGGATGGATCACCTTTAGCCTCATATAAATGGATCCAAATATTTTTTTTCCTCCTTTATTCAAAGAAACTCTATTCTAATTTCATGAAAAAATACAAGCAAATCCACACAAACATCAGTTTGGAATGAACATTACTCTGACAGATGTTTCTTTTAAAAAGTAAATAAAAAATATAAAGAATTTTTCGTCTAATTGAAACATCGATTTAAAAAATGTCCCCAAATATTAAAAATTAAACCAGATACTACTTATTTTCTTCCAATACATTGTGCCAATATATTTTTTAAAATATCCAGTGCAAAACTCCAAAGATAATATCAAAATCATCCCATACTAAAGATTAGTTATGCAAGGTATATCTGTCAAAAAATGAAAATTTCATCTGTATTAGCTCTTTATTTGTTAATATGACAACAATAAATAAGGCATGTTAAAATATTTTTTAAAGAAAACAGTAAAGCAAACTTACTTGAATAGCAGATCATTTTCTGACCAACAGTTTTAATACACAACAGTGAAACCTATTTTGTGAAGAACAGAATTACACAGTATAAAATTAGCAATTTACCTTTCAAGGAACAATCATAAAGTGGAAGGAAAAGGCCAGTTTTCCCCAACTGATTATATTAAAGTATAGGCAACTGTTTAACATGCTATTTCAGTGTTTATCATGACAAGAGACAGAATTACAAAAGATGCACAATGTAGTCTTTAGATTATATTGAAGTAAAAATATCTTATATTTTAAGACTTCATTCATGTTATCACTTTGATGTCTTTCTCTTCAGCATGGCACCAGTAAACTGTTCACAAGGAGAAAAGTAAGTGATATCAGGAGACGCTCATCAGTGTACAGATCTAATACTCCAGGTAAGTGCTCACATGAACAGTGTATTAAACTTTTTAAGTGATGTTATCCATTCATAACTGTAGCAAGTTAATCTCCCTCCCTCCCACCCCGGGAGATAGCTCCTGATAATAAACACTGTTATGAACATGCCTCCTTTAGTTGATTTCATCATTCCATAAACATGTATACAAAATTCATTACACAATAATACACCTGCTTTATATTCTGACACACAGCACAGCACCACTGAGAAGATGTGCTGAAGGGTGGAGGAAGGGGAATGAATATATGTAGGAGAGGGCAGGGGAGAAAAAGAAGGGTATGTATAACAAAATCAGGAATGAAAATAAACTGAAAGGGAAATATCAAATTAACTTATAAAAGCACAACATCCAATCAAATCCTTGACAATGGTGTATATTATTCTAACATTCAGTTAAACAACTGCCTTCAGGAATTAGCTCAAAGTAGAGATTTCGAAGCAGCCAACTGCTGAACATCATCTTGAAAAACAGTAAAATGACAGACATATAAAGTAGACATATAAAAAAGTAGATGATGAACATATGAATAAAGATGCAAGCATTTGTGTGTGTCAGAAGTTATACTGTTCTGAGTAAATTATTAAAAGTTTTATATTTTAAGCTTCTGCAAGAAGCTCTTATAGCAATTTAGCTGCCAGAATGTTACAACTGATTATGTAGTCATCCAACATTGTTCTCTATGGTTTGTGCAAAGCTAGTATTGTTGAGGTCACTGTCTTAGATGCCAGTGCACACACAGTCCCCACATACAATGCAACACCTCTTACTGTAAAGAGCAGCATAAAGTCCAGCTCATTGTGTCAGGCATCACTGGAACACCTGAAGGCTTGCTGCTTTTTTCCTGATAAAAAAGGTACGAAACATGACATCCATTTGCAGAGTTTGCATTAACTGAGAGCAAGCCCAAACAACACAATATGCGCCCTTTTAAAATTTTAGTTATTTTAAAAGTTTTTGGGTCCTGCAAATCTACATTTTAATCTCAAAGGCATTTAAAATCTTAAGTACAAACATTGTAACTTTAATTTAAAGTTCAGTGGAATTTTTTCAAGTCCAAAGTTTATAGTATTTTATTTAGAACAAACTAAGAATAAATAAAGTGTAACAAGGAATATTACTTTCAAAAAGGAAAGAAGCGAGATTTCCCTCGTTCCTACTGTACATATCTACCCAGTAATTTTTTTCCTGTTCTATCTTACTTCTAAAGCAAACATTGCTGGGGGAAAAAATTTCTTTTGGATGAAATGGTCTCACTGGAGCCACAATAAGATTTTTAATTAAACTGACCAACATATTTTTTACATATTTCATGCATAGATGGATTCCTATATATTCTTTAATATTTGGGTACTGACAGGAAACTGCATTCTGTTTATACCAGTTTTACCGTCTACCATTCAATTTGTATCCTTTGGTAGATATAAACCTGAAAACACAGGAAGTGCTAATGCAATGAGACAATTTCAGAAAAGCTAATAACATTCCAAATAAATGAAAACACTAATAAATTGTTTTAAACATAATACTTTAAAACTCACTAAGTACTTGAAAGGTAAAATGTAGTGACTATAGCTACATGCAGACCTTGAGAATGTTTCTTTTATGATACGGAATATGCTATTCTCCAGAATGCATTGTATTTCACCAAAAATGTAATATGTAGTTTTAATAAAATAGTTTAAAATTTTTGTAAATATGAATTGTTTGTAGTGTTTGGTATATATGCTTTTAGGCAATTAAAAAATACACAACCTATCACTGTTCAAAGGCAAACACTAAAGAATTATTTTAGGAATATGGTTAAATTAATTAATGCCATGTAAATCAATAAATAAGCAGCTGCTTAAATCTAGAACATTAAAAAATAAGTTTTTAAACATCTGAAGTCTATGTAAATGCTAAAGCATACAAATATCTGTGTCCTGTCTTGTGAAAATAAATGTTTCGAAAACTCATACAGCCATTATCAAGTAATCCTGAATTGTTAGTTTGCTTTTTCGCTCAATCAATTAAAAATACGTTAGATAGTATCTTTATTATATTGTAAGCTTACTTCACAAATTAATAGATATAATCAGATGTTTAGCACATAAAGCATCTATTTAGAATGGCCTAAAAGTAGTAACAAAACATGAGACATGACCTTAACTCTAAAGTAAAAATGACTGTTAAGTGTTACACTTGAACCTATGTACAAATACAATGCCACTGCTCATGCCCTGAACATATATGTCAACATATGGCATTTTCTGAGCAAAAGCAGGAAAAAAAAAAATCAAATGGGAAAAGAAATTTGGAAAGCCCAGGCCATAAAATTATGTATGTCAAAATAAAACCAAGAAGCTTTGGGATTATTCAATCTTCCTTCTAAACCTGGCCCTCCTCTCCTGCCTCATTCACTCATTGGGTGGCTTAACTTCACCACTGGTTTCCTCTACCCCGTGAACTGCTCTGCCATGCATCATAGGGTAAGGAAAAGCAGCAGTGCCACAGCCATAACCAAGATCGGCAAGACGGGATAGAGCTTTAATGCTACCTGGAGGTCTCCCTGGGCTGACTTTATATCCCGCAGCTTTAGTTGTACCCAAAGGTCTGCCTGGACTTGTCTTAAATCCTGCTGCTTTGGTGGTTCCCAGAGGTCTGCCTGTGCTGGTCCGGTATCCTGCTGATTTGGTGGTTCCCGAAGGCCGGCCACGCTTACCAGATCGGTTGAGATTTTTCTTTTTCTTTAGTTCATCTTTTATCTCTATGCTTCTGCCACTTGTAGGCTGCAAATGTGTTTCATTTAGTGGGTCTTGCCTCTGACAAACCATTGGCTTGTGGCTGACTGTGTGGCTGTATTTGCTTTGCTGGGAGGAATATATGTCAAACTGATCAGTTGCTCTCATGGCATCTTCATTGAGGCAGGAAGGCTTGCCAGGGCCACAGAAAGCTGGATTACTGCTGGCAACAGGATGCATCATTTTCTACCAAAAATAAAAGACAAATATGTATAAATACACATACACAAATATATATCTGTATGGCAACATTCAGTGGGAAAATAGTCTCCCTTCCAACAACTATGCAGACTACCTAAAATTAGGCTGACAGGCAAGACTCCAGACCACTTATAAACAAACACACACCAGCAGATTCAAAGATACTTGTTTTTTTCAATTTAATCATAGGACAAACGTCATACAAGATAACTGAATTATAATACTGATTTGGTAGCCACAATGTTCTCTGATTAGGAACCGGAAAAGTGTGTAAGTAGAAAACAAATGTAAGCCACGTAAGCCGGGCACAGTGGCTTACGCCTGTAATCCCAGCACTTTGGGAGGCTGAGGCAAGAGGACTGCCTGAGCCCTGGAGTTTGAGACCAGCCTGGGCAACCTGGCGAGATCTCGTCTCTACAATAAATAAAAAAATTAGCCAGGCATGGTGGCGTGTGCTTGTAGTTCCAGCTACTTGGAAGGCTGAGGAGGAAGGATCGCCTGAGCCCAGCAGGTTGAGGCTGCGGTGGCTGTGAGTGTGCCACTGCACTCCAGCCTGAGCGACAGTGAGACTCCAACTCAAAAAAAAAAAAATCACATTTTGTGGGCTTCTCTTTTCTAGATTACTAAATCCCAAAAGAATTATAGTAAAGTCAGGAACTATTATTAACATGATTCTTCTTTTTCAGTTTACCTAACATTCTTAGAATGCCTCTCACTGGCCTTTTAATATATTTCTCACACACTTTCTTTTTTTTTTTTT
>NW_007248588.1:35855-39889 GCF_000164805.1 Carlito syrichta
CAGCCTTCCGAGTAGCCAGAATTACAGGCACGCGCTACCACGCCCGGCTGATTTTTTTTTGATTTATTGTAGAGATGAGGTCTCGCTGCCCAGGTGGGTCTCAAACCCACGGGCTCAGGCAATCCACTCACCTCAGCCTCCCAAAGGCGCGGGATTACAGGCTGAGCCACCGAGCCCGGCTTCTCACACACTTCTGACCTAACCACAGTTTCCACAAGGCAGACACTCCATTGCTATTATAATTTATTATTTATACAGAACCCTGAGTGTATGTCATGCTTTACAAAAGACAGAATTTGCCAAGCAAAGAACACAATATCCTGGTTCAAGCTAGTGACTCCCTTCAAACATACTCTACCTGAACAGAAGGGAGCACCAATACAAAAGGTAAACAAAGGTTTTCATTAGCTAAAGTAAGTGAACATTATACAGTTAAGACTTATACTACAAAAATACGGGGTAACAACGATAATAAAATATCTCCTATTTTGAAGGTATGGTTATCAAAAAAAAAAAAGTGGAATGTACAACATTGCTTTCTACCTTGATTATAAATATGGTGTGGATCTTCTTCCCATTAAAAAACAGTCCAGTCAGGCTCAGTGGTGTGAGCCTGTAGTCTAAACTACTCAGGTGGCTGAGGTAAGGAGGACTACTCGAGCCCAAGAGTGTGTATCCAGCCTGGGCAACACAGAAAGACCCCAGTTCTTGAAAAGTATTTTTTTTTAAAGCAGGATTTATTGAGAAGACAGAAAAGCTCCCACAGTGAGAGGGGACCCGAAGGGGATGCCCGTAAAGTATTTTTTTAAAGACCAAAGCCTCTGTTTTGTCTATGAGGACACCTCTGTGATTTTTTTTCCCTCTTTATAAATGACTTATTAAAACTACAACCTCAGCCGGGCGTGGTAGCACATGCCTGTAATTCCGGCTACTCGGAAGGCTGAGGCAGAAGGATCGCCGGAGCCCAGCAGGCAAGGCTGCGGTGTCCGGGAGCGGCCACTGCACTCCAGTCTGGGTGACCGAGTGAGACTCCAACTCAAAAAAATAAATAAATAAATAAAACTACAACCACAATCTAGCCCTAAATAGCCATATCATTTAGACACAGGAGATTAGAGTTACATAGAAACTACAATAGTATATCACAATGAAGTAAGAAAGATAAAGATATGGATTCTAATTCAGATTCAGAAAAAGAGCCACAAATGTATATTAAGGTCTAGCCCCAAGTCATTAGGAGATGTCTGCCTGTACGCTTCACAAATGTGAAGTGCACCAAGACCTCAGTTATGAAAACAGTTACTCCCAAAGGCCACAAACAGGAAAAATGTGGGCCAAAACCACTGTAAACTTACTTCAGTTTATAAAGGCAAAAGGAAATGGGAATCAAGCCACAGAAACAAATTCTGTTAAATTACTAAATACTTGCTGAGAATCAACAGATACAGAGCTATTGGCCAGTTGGCTTGACATCTTAACTTGAAGGAAACACATCTACAATGAAAAGCTACTTGTTTATGGCAGAAGCTTTTTAAACTTGAGAACATAAAACAAGACTGGGCTAAACACAAATATTAAAAGGAATCATTTTTCACTCATTCCCCAAGGATATAAGGAGAACTAGGTTATTATCACTTCACTAGCTCAAATTCTCATTTCAAATGAGAAAAAAGGAGACCCTAAAGATGAGTTCCAAATATAATATTAGTTGCAGTTAACAATATTTAGCATTTTCTATGTGCCAGGCAATAAGCTTGGCATGCTGCGCATTTTCTGATTTAATTCTCAGTACCAGCCTATAAAGAGCATACCACTATTAGTTCTATTTTACAGAAACAGAGGCACAGACTTTAAGCAACCTAACAAGGTCACTCATTAGGAAACATAAAGTCAAACATGAATTTTGATAATAACGATTGCAGAACCAACATTTTACAGCGCAGTATACAGCTATACCAGGGTTTTTCAACAACAGCACTGTCATTTAGGAGAGTTTGTCCCATGCATTACAGGATGTTTAGCAGCATCCCTGGTTCCTACTCACTAGATGTCAGTAGCAACTTCTGTCCCTCCCCTAGATTTGTGACAACCAAAAATTTCTCCAGACACTGCCAAATATTCCCTGGGGTACAAAATCCACCCTTCACCATGAGAATCGTTCAGTTATACTAAAATGAAAACACAAAACTCAAAATACTCAAGTTTTCATTAACCTCTTTAGCTCCTGCTTCTCCAGTCACAAAATCTTTCTGTCAAAGCTAAACAGATTTGTTTCCCAAATTGAAAACCCAATGTTGGAATCTGTGAAGGGCCAAACTACATTCTTCTCTCTTTCAAGTTATAAACTAATTGAGAAACACACACAGGAATTAAATAGGAGTCAAAATACCAGTTTATAGCTAATAAAGTTGAACTAGAGATCATATGCAAATACAAGGAGAAACACAGACCTATGAGGAAAAGATTTTAGGAGAAAAAGTGAATTATTTTTCAATCTTACTCAGAAATCATCTTGCTGGGAAGCTCTAATAAAAACAGGTAGAAAGGACTGCCAATAAAGGGAGAAAATATTTATTCCTAAAATCTGTTTCAATGTTTTATAGGTCATGCCTTTTCACTTCCTATTACTAGACTGACCAAAATCTTCCCTCTAAACCTCACTTTCCTTACTTCATTTTCTCTCAATATAGCAGAACATTCATGATCTATCAGCACTCAAGATATATAGTCTCAGTTTACGTTATGCTTTTAGAGGCAACATGCTGCCAGTTTACTCAGATACCAACCCACACTGAAAAAAAAAATGCCATTAAAAAAATTAGACCGGGAGGAAGGCCTGGTGCCTGCCAGCCCATCCCTCCCGGGCAGTCTGATCACTGATGGAGTGAGGAATGGCCTATAGACTGCAGGTCTATCATTTTTGTTTTTAATTTTTGTTAAACCAAGAATGATTTCTCCTGCCTCCTCCTCCTCCCCATCCTCCCAGACGGAGGTCCAAGGCTGCCACCAGACTCTAGCGGGAGTCCCGTATCTTGGAAGGGGGACAGAACTTTGCCAATGATAGTGGCTACAGCAGAAACAAATAATATTAAGAATAAAGAGAAATAAGAGAAAAAAATTAGACGTGCAATTTTTTTTAAAAAGCACCCATCTCCCTTTCTTTAACTTCTACAAGAATTTGTGCCTTTGGTTTATATTATGTTAATTTACTTTTGATGTTGCTCACATTGATTGAAGGCCAACTCCATGCAAAACACTATTCTAAGTATTAACAAACAAAATAGACACGATTAAAGCTATTTATTCCAATGGAAAGACAATGAGACACTCACTTAAAGAATATTTCTAAAGTGCTGGTCTTATGTATGTTTTACATTTTCCTTCCCTGCTACTACCATGATATCAGTACAGTATGCTAATTATTCAATAATCGATTAACAAAGTGGACAAGAAACTCACTATGACAGTTATTCACAGTAAATAGCTAGCTGAAAGAGGAAATAAGCTAAAACTAATCCTTCCCACCAGGGGTGGTGGCTCACACCTGTAATCCCAGTACTTTGGGTGGTGGAGGCCTGCCGGTTGTCTGAATCTAGGGGTTCGATATCAGCCCGAGCCACTTTGCGAGAACTCCTCTCTACAATAAATCAAAACATTAGCCAGGCATGGGGTCGCACGCCTGTTGTTCCAGCTACTTGGAAGGCTGAGGCAGAAGGATAGCGGGAGCCCAGCAGGTCGATGACGCTGGGGTGACCGTGAATGTGCCACTGTACTCCAGCCTGAGTGACAGAGTGAGACTCTGACTCAAAAAAACCAAAACAAAAACAAAAAAACCAAAAATCCCAAAAAACGAATCCTTCCCTACTTTCAGACTTCAACTTTATTCAGATGGGAATCAGCACTATTAGGTCCGTGCACAACCATCACATGCATTCATATGAAAGAAAAATAGAGCCGGGCTCGGTGGCTCAGCCTGTAATCCCGTGCCTTTGGGAGGCTGAGGTGAGTGGATTGCCTGAGCCGGTGGGTTCGAG
>NW_007248588.1:40035-41296 GCF_000164805.1 Carlito syrichta
CGGGAGCGGCCACTGCACTCCAGTCTGGGCGACAGAGTAAGACTCCAACTCAAAAAAAAAAAAGAAAGAAAGATAAATAGGTTTATATGAAGTATATGCATACATAAGCTTAACCCTACTATTTGTAATGCCTTCCTTCTCTCATTTCAGGGCTAGCTATTCTTGAAAGCCTCTTCCCAGACAGAGCTCACTGAAAGTATGCAAGTCATATTTCTTAAGAGAGAACGAATACCACATTTATAGGCAGTTTGGATATAATGAAAGCCAAGAGTTACAGAACACACTGGGTAAACTACCAAAGGTTAAAGATTATCTTTTTAAATGGTTCACTGAACGTAAAGGAATCAACCAAGAGCTTCTATATATTCTGACTGTGACTAAATTCGAATTTCTGAAGCATAAGCTAAAAACTTGCCATCCCTGAAGTTGTTCCACCGTGTGAATAACTTCAAGTTAAACCCCTAAAACGAGCCGTTGTTTATAGAACAGTTCCTTTCCCTTCTCTTGAATGCGGCAGTCATTACCACCAACATAAAGAACTATAACTATTTTTAGTAACTCCACGAAGTATTCGTAAAGCTTTCTAAACACGGAGAAAACCTTCCTTCCAAGAAAACGCTCTGTTCTCCAAAGATCAAACATCACTTAAGTCTCAGAGGTTTCTTTTATTTCAGGTCTTTGGCTGACAATTACGTATAATCTTATGGATTTCATGACCCTAAATGAAGTCTTCATTTGCGACTCCCCTAAATCACTATGGAAGTCTTTTCAGCTAAGGCCAAGAGCCCTGCACCCTGCCCCACCACGAAAGTTTCCAGGCCGGGACAGAACATAAATAACGGCCTCCTTTGTCTCCTTCCTACTCCTTAGTTGTGCCCCACGGCGCACCAACAAGGAGTCTTCCTTCTCGGACAGGAGGCGTTTAAAAATGCATGACCTGTTGTGTGCCTGAAAGCGCCTATGACCGCAGGAGCAACAGCAAGTTTGCAGAAGACACAGGCCACGCCAGAGAAAGGGCTGGGCACCCTCCCAAAACCCAGGTTCCTAAGCCGCTGTCCGTCCACGCGCACGAGCCCACCGGCCACGCACCTAGACGGCCGCGTCGGGGCCGCGGGCAGCTCTTTCGAGGGGGAGGGAGGACTGCGGGTTCTCAAGGAAAAGAAAGGGCGACCCCTCCCCCGCCGCCAGAGGAATTTCCCCCAGCCACAGCTCCACACTCGGGCCCCGCCGGCTGCCGCGCGGCCCCTCCTCGCGCTCCGGG
>NW_007248588.1:41673-48526 GCF_000164805.1 Carlito syrichta
GCCTGGGCGCTGTGCGGAGACAAGTCCAAGGCAGAGCGGCAGGCAGCGGGGGCCGCGGCAAGGCAGACGCCGGCTCCCGGCCCCGGCCACGGCCACCGCGCACGACCCAGCCCCGGACGCAGGAGGAAGAGGCCGCTACAACCTCGTAGTGCGAGAGGCGACGTGCTCGAGCCCGCGAGGACCGCGCACGCACGCGCGCGCGCGCACGCACGCATCGCGAGACCAGATCTCCCGCCGACGAACGGCACGCAAGCGTGGGGAGGGAGCCGCACCTCCCAGGAGCTGGCTGCGCTTGCGCGTAGTGGAGCCTGGTCTGCTACTGGGCTTCCGGCCCCTGAGCTGCTCTGCCTTTAGTGTGCGCTGTCCGCGGTGGCTGGGTTGGAGGGACTCACCAAAAGGAGAATTAATAACTTCCCTATATGTATTGATTTCCCCCCAGTTCTGTGGTGTTGGAACTACCACTGACCCCCTTTCTCCGATTAAAGGGATAATTTGGTGGAGTCAGGATTTGAACCCGGCAGCCTCTTTCCAGAGACTGCTTTTATTCGCCGTTGGAGAAAGTATGACTAATGCCTCACTGGGCTAGCTGCTGCCCCGAGCATGGTGAAGGGACTCGGTCTCTACCCTTGAGATTTTTACGGAATAGTAGGACAAGATCACCTGCAGACAAAATGGGACATATTCAAATAATAAGGGGAGTTGGGGCTGGGCGCGGTGGCTCAGCCTGTAATCCCGGCGCTTTGGGAGGCCTAGGCGAGTGGATTGCCTGAGCCTGGGGAGTTCGAGACCAGCCTGGGCAACTTGGTGAGACTTCGTCTCTACAATAAATCACAAAAACTAGCCGGGCGTGGTGGCGTGTGTCTGTGGTCTCAGATACTTGGAAGGCTGAGGCGGAAGCATCGCCCGAGCCCAGCAAGTCAAGGCTGCGGTGGCCGGTGGCCGTGAGCTTGCCACTGCACTCCAGCCTGAGTGACAAGAGTGAGACTCCAACTCAAAATAAAAATAAAACGGAAAGCCTCATCTTGTGGGACACCCTGATCTATAATCATAGATATCCACGATCTCCTTAGAATTGCCGTATTCTTTATTCCACCATCACAGGAAACGATGGGACAAGAGTAGTTTGCTTACAAACTGCTCCTACTATTATATTTATTGTGAGATGTCTGGCATATCAGTCACCCCATACAAACCCACTTAGCAGAACGGATTAGTTTCCTCACTCCCTCCTGTGAATTTCAAGATGTCAAAGTGGAGAAGATTTGGAATCCGGACACTATTAAGCAGTGGAAAGAGGCTAAGGAGGGCGCTTGTCCTTTGCCCCCATTTGAAGACAATTCATAGTAATAAGTTCTACCATAAGTACACAGCTTGGCCAGGTGCTGCACTACTAGTACGGAAGAAAGTAGTAGCAACAACTTTTCTGGGCAAACACAAGCCAGAAGGGAAAAAAGATACCTAAAACAGGTAATCCTATTCATTTAACCTTCTGAGGAACTGGAGACAGATCAGCCATTTATACGGTTGATCATGCCTGTGAGATGAGCTCCAATCAAAACTCTGAACAACAAAGCTCAGGGAGCTTCCCTGGTTGGAAAAGTGTTTTTTGGTTTTTTGGCATGCAGGGTTTCATAACATAATTTTAAACATCATTCCAACTAGTTACCGCTATAAAATATTAGAAAACAGGACTGATCATGCTATATAAAAAGAAAATACCAGTACAGGAAACAGTTAAAATACACATATAGATTTGAAGACACATTAAGTAACCTGCCAAAAAACAAAAAGCAATAATTTTGTTTGCTCCTAAAGTGGAATTTCAGAATGTGTCATCAGGCTCACACCTGTAATCCCAGCACTTTGGAAGACCAAGGCGAGAGGACTGCTTGAGCCCGAGTTCAAGACCAGCTTGGGCAACATAGCGAGACCTCATCTCTATAAAAATAAAAAAATTAGGCTGGGTGGGGTGGCTCAAACCTGTAATCCTAGCATTTTGGGAGGCTGAGGTGAGAGGATTGCCTGAGCCCAGGGGTTCGAGACCAGCCTAGGCAATTTAGTGAGAACTCGTCTCTACAATAAATCAAAAAATTAGCCTGGCGTGGTAGTTCCAGCTATTGGAAGGCTGAGCCTGAGCCCAGCAGGTCGAGGCTGTGGTGGCCGTGAGTGTGCCACTGCTCTCCAGCCTCGGTGACAGAGTGTGACTCCAACTCCCCCCCCTCCGCAAAAAAATTATCTGGGAGTGGTCATGCATGCCTGTAATTTCAGCTACTCACTCAGAAGATTGAGGAGGAAGGATTGCCTGAAACCAGGAGGTCAAGGCTGCAATGAGCTGGGATCATGCCACTGCACTTCAGCCAGGGTGCCAGAGTAAGATAGCGACACACACACACACAAAAAAAAGAGAGAAATGGGTCATAGTACTGCCACACCATATCATGACTATTCCAAATCCATAATTCTGAATTTTTGTCTGAAGTGGAATTTATACATAAAAACACTTAAGAAAAATAAACTTTTGTACTAACAAGGTAGAATGTCTCCTTGCAATGGGTAGCCAGAGTTACAGAGGAAGTCAGACACTCCTGGTTCTGAATGTCTTTCTGTCACTTACCTTCTCTGGCACCTTGGGCAAGTCACGACTCTTCTAGAAGTTTCTACATGTGTGAAATTAAGACAATGTTATCCTTGTAGGGCTGTGAAAATAAATAAGCTAATAGGGTTATTTAAAGTATCCATTGATACTAAGATGTTCATTATGCTATTCTATTTTTGAATATTTAAAATTTTCCAAAAAAGTTATTTTGTTTAGATATACCTCATTTGTCATGATTCTTGTTTTTTTTAATTTTTAAACTCATGCAAGCTTGTTATATTCTTGAAAATAACCAAATATAAATATTCCCAAAAAATTTTAATAAGAATTCATAGGAATAAATATTCATAACAGTAGCCATTAGAGTTAAGGGGGATAACTGAGGAAGACTTGCAGAGGATTTGAGTTTTGAGCTTGGATTTGAAGAAGGTGCTGGACACAGATCGGTGGAGTAGAAGCTCAGCTGGTCATGGGATGGAGACCAGCAAGTACATTTTCGGTTACAGTATTGGAATAACCTTCACCCACTGAATGCTCCAGGAAGGGTTGGAAGTGGGTTTTAAACTGCCACTTTATTCTGGAGAGATCTTTCACAGAAGTAGTTTAAGCCAGGAAATAAATATCAGCAGGAAATTTCCAGTCAGCTTACTTGAGGAGTTCTAGTTGCCAAGCTGGAACTCTGCAAAGATATGTCAACTGACGTTTTAAGGCAATGACTTCAGTCAAACAGGGGTCACTAGCCATCTGGTAAACCCTTACCTGGTAAGCATTTGATCAAGAAGAGGAGACATTCAAGGTTAACTCATTCTGACACACCTGTTGATTTGTAAGACTATATGTTGACCTCTTTTGGAGATCCAATGAGCAGACAAGTATTAGAACCATGCAAAATAGTGCTTGACCAAATCTATGAACTATCTTCACAAGAGTCATTAGAAGAGATAACGCTGACCAACTGACTCCTTTTTTTGAGTTGGAGTCTCACTCCGTCACCCAGGCTGGAGTGCTGTGGCACACTCATGGCCACCCCAGTGTCGACCTGTTGGGCTCCAGCGATCCTCCCACCTCAGCCTTCCAAGTAGCCAGAACTACAGGCGTGCACTTCCATGCCTAGCTAATTTTTTTTTTTAATTGTAGAGGCAAGGTCTCACCAGATTGCCCGGGCTGGTCATGAACACTCAGGCTCAGGCAATCCTCTCACTCAGCCTCTCAACGTGCTGGGATTACAGGTGTGAGCCACTGCACCCGACTTGACCTCATATTAAAGTAGCCAGCTTCCTATTTTCTACCCACTGTCCTAGTTTCATTCACTCATTGCATAAAATTCATATGATCCCACTTGCCTCTGTGATGCGGGGCTCATATGAGATCCTCAATTTTAGAATGTAGCCTTCGGGGCAGGGGTCAGGCCTTTATTGGATGCTATAACAAATAATACAACTAATCTCCGCTGTCTATACTTCTACACTTCTCTAGCAACCCTCTCTCCTAAGGTCATGCGTGGCCACGTGATTTGCACTGGTCACTGAATGACAAATGTGAGATCCTCCAAGATTCTTCTCTGCCCTGAGAATGGTGAAATTCCCGATGTTAAGAGCTGCTCTGTCATCCTGGATCCTAGAGTAAGAAAGATGTGAATCAGAGCTTCCCCTACCCCAACACAGGAAGAGCATTAATTAGTATGGATGAGAAATAAATTTTTTTGAGTTGTACTTAAAATAACTGAGATTTTGGATCATTGCTAAAGCATGATCTAGCATATCCTACAAACTACAGGTGCTGCAATTTTTCTTTCTTTCTTTCTTTCTTTCTTTTTTTTTTTTTTTTTGAGTTGGAGTCCCACTCTGTCACCCAGGTTGTAGCGCAGTGGCACACACACGGCCACCCCAGCATCAACCTGCTGGGCTCCGGCAATCCTTCCACCTCAGCCTTCCAAGTAGCCAGAACTACAGGCGCACACTATCACGCCCAGCTAATTTTTGATTTATTGTAGAGAGAGTTCTCTCCACGTTGCCGGGGCTGGTCTTGAAACTGTGGGCTCAGCAATTCACTCACCTCGGCCTCCCAAAGTGCTGGGATTATAGGCTAAGCCATCGAGCCTGGCCAGGATAATAATCTTAAAAATAGGAAAGACTCACCCTTCTACATGGTAGAAGGGCAGGTGTATAATAAAGATGTCTGGCCTTTGCTCTTCCTAGAGTTCAAAGCCCTCGGAATGGCATGCTTAATAGTGGTTTTGCCAGGTACGGTGGCTCACGACTGTTATCCCATCACTTTGGGAGGTCAAGGTGGGAGGATTGCTGGAACCCAGTTCTAGACCAGCCTAGGCAACATAGCAAGATCTTGTCTCTACAAAACATCAAAAAATTACCCGGGTATGATGGCATGTGCACTTAGTTCCAGCTACTTGGGATGTTGAGGTGGAAGAATCACATGAGCCCAGGAGGTCAAGGCTGCCATGAGCTGTACTCCACTTGGACAAGAGACCCCAACTCAAAAAATAAAAGTAAAAATCAGATGGGCACAATAACTCATGTCTGTAATCCCAGTATTTTGGGAGGCTGAAGCGGGAGGAGCACTTGTGCCTAGGAGTTCAAGACCAGCCTAGGCAATATAGCAAGACTTCGTCTCTCAAAAAGAAAAAATTAGCCAGGTGTGGTGGTGTGCATGCACTGTCGTCCCAGATACTCAGAAGGCTGAGGCGGAAGTATTGCCTGGAGGTGTAGGCTGCAGAGAGCCATGATGATGCCACTGCATTCCAGCCTGGGTGAGAAACTGATTCAAAAATAAATAAACAATAAATAAAAATAAATTAGTGATTTTGTTTGTTTGGGACCTTGAGTCATGTCACATAGCCTAACGATATGATGTAGTGTGGAGGA
The DNA here is from genome assembly GCF_000164805.1 of Carlito syrichta. Classification (NCBI taxonomy): domain Eukaryota; kingdom Metazoa; phylum Chordata; class Mammalia; order Primates; family Tarsiidae; genus Carlito; species Carlito syrichta. Next base: position 47,152 of record NW_007248588.1, read on the forward strand.
GTTGGTCACATGGTATCAGCTTCACTTCCTGAGGGACTGGAGACCAAGATCAGCCATATGGTCAGTTAATCATGCCAACAGGATGAGCTCCAATAATAATTCTGGATATCAGGGCTCAGTAGAGTTTCTGTGATTGAGAATATATATTTTCTGTCAGGCAGGCATATTGGTACACATTGTTGCCAGAAAGATAACCCTGTCCACGACTCCACAGGGAGAGAAAAACTAGAAGCTCTGCCTGTGAAACATCCTGGACTCTGCTCTATGAGCCTCTTTCCTTGGCTGATTTTAATCCATATCCTTTCATTGTAATACACCATGAGTATATATGGAGAAGCTTTCAGTGAGATCTTATACAGTTAGTTCCCTACACACAAACCTTCAAGTTGTGAACTTTCAAAGATGCACACTTAGGTTTGCGTGTCCAATTATGAAAGTTAGTTCATGAGTCTGGTGTTCATTATCATTGTCATGTGTGTACATTCTCTACGAGTGGTTGTGCTTTTGTGTAATTTACTGTATAGTACTGCATAGAGTACAGTAGTACAGTATGTTTATTTCAAGCCCAGGATGTCCAGAAGCAAGCGTAAAAGCAATAGTGATGTAGCCGATTATTAATTGGGTACCTAGGCTAACTTTGTTGGTCTTATGAACAAACTGAATTTAAAGTGAAACTTGTTCATATTTAGGGGACTTACTGTACTAAATTGACCAAAAAATCTTGGGGACACCTGAACTTGTAACTGATGTCAGATGTGAGGACAGACTTGTAGATTGTACTCCCTCTAATTTCATAGCACAAACAATTTAGAGAAAACAGCAGAAGAGACTGCCTGTGGGAACCAAGGACAATGGACTTTAAGAGAAAGTGAAGTTTAACATCCAGTTTTAGATATTCTTTATCATGCTAAAATTCCTTTGGGAAATCCTATAGTATCAGAAATGTTTGCTACAGTCTAGCAACTCCTTAAGTTGTCATTACGTTGTAGAAAGGAGCAATGGAAGACCACACTGATAATTTGAAAGTAAAGCAGTAGTTAGTCTTCCCTAGAAACTATCCTTAAAATTTAATATTATAACTGGATGCAATGGCTCACACCTGTAATACCAGCACTTTGGGAGGATGAGAAGATTGCCTGAGCCCAGGGGCTGGAGACCAGCCTGGGCAACTTGGCAAGACCTCGTTTCTACAATAAACCAAAAAATCAGCCAGGCATGGTGGCACATGCCTGTAGTGCCAACTACTTGGAAGGCTGAGCCAGAAGGATCACCTGAGCCCAGCACGTCGAGGCAGCGGTGGTCGTAAGCACGCCACTGCACTCCAGCATTGGCGACAGAGTGAGACTCTAACTCAAAAAAAAAAAAAAAAAAAAAA
>NW_007248588.1:48858-51180 GCF_000164805.1 Carlito syrichta
CTCACCTCAGCCTCCCAAAGGCGCGGGATTACAGGCTGAGCCACCGAGCCCAGCTTAGATCCACATTTTCAGATTTGCAGTGTTTCCACAGTATTATGTTTTTTTTTTGTCGGAGTCTCACTGTTGCCTAGGCTGGAGTGCAGCAGCATGCTCATAGCCACTGTAGCCTCAATCTGCCGGACTCAGGCGATTCTTCTGCCTCAGCCTCCCAGGTATCTGGGCCTACAGGCATGAGCCACCATGCCAGGCTAATTTTTTTTATTTATTGTAGAGACGAGTTCTCACCAAGTTGCCCAGGTTGGTCTCAAACACCTGGTCTCAGGCAATCCTCTCGCCTCTGCCGCTCAAAGTGCTGGGATTCCAGGTGTGAGCCACTGTGCCCAGCTATTATGCCTCTTTATTTTTTTTTTTGGAGTTGGAGTCTCACTCTGTCGCCCAGACTGGAGTGCAGTGGCCACTCCTGGCCACCGCAGCCTCGACCCACTGGGCTCCGGCGATCCTTCCACCTCAGCCTTCCAAGTAGCCGGAACTACAAGCATACACTACCATGCCCGGCTGATTTTTTATTTAATGTAGAGATGAGGTCTCGCCAAGTTGCCCAGGCGGGTCTCGAACCCACAGGCTCAGGCAATCCACTCACCTCAGCCTCCCAAAGGGGCGGGATTATAGGCTGAGCCACCAAACCCGGCTCTATTATGCCTCTTATCTTGTAATTTTTAATAGTGACTTCCACTGCAATAAACTCTGGGAGACTGTGACCCAGGTTTGGTCAGCTTACTGTGTAAAAACTGCAGTTATGTTAGTAAGCTATATCATGTTTTCCTATTAAGACATGGTGGAAGACATGGCAAGAAGACATCCATTGAATGTGTTACTTCAGATTCTAAAAAGAGAAAATACAGCAATTTATTTTTCTTTATTTATTCATTTTTGAGTCAGGGTCTTACTATGTTGCCCATCCTGCATTACAGTGGAATGATCACAGCTCACCACAGCCTCGATCTCCTGGGCTCAGGCTATCCATCTGCCTCAGCCTACAGAATAGCTGAGAGTACAGGTGAACACCACCACACCCAGTACATTAAAAAAAACTTTTTTAGCCGGGCTCAGTGGTTCAGCCTGTAATCCCGTGCCTTTGGGAGGCTGAGGTGAGTGGATTCCCTGAGCCCGCGGGTTCGAGACCCGCCTGGGCAGCGAGACCTCATCTCTACAATAAAAATAAAAAAAATCAGCCGGGCGTGGTAGCGCATGCCTGTAATTCCGGCTACTCGGAAGGCTGAGGCGGAAGGATCGCCGGAGCCCAGCGGGTCGAGGCTGCGGTGGCCGGGAGCGGCCACTGCACTCCAGTCTGGGCGACCGAGTGAGACTCAACTCAAAAAAACAAAACTTTTTTTTTGTAGAAATGAGTTCTCACTATGCTGTCCAAGCTAGTCTCAAACTCCTGACCTCAAATGATCTTACCACCTCAGCCTCCCAAAGTGTTGGGAATACAGGAATAGAAATTTAAATAGGATGCTAGTAAGGCCACATCACTTATCTGTTTTTTTGTTTGTTTTTTTGAGTTTGAGTCTCAATCTGTCACTCAGGCTGGAGTGCAGTGGCATGCTCCCGGCCATCACAGCCTCGACCTGCTGGGCTCTGGCGATCCTTCCGCCTCAGCCTTCCAAGTAGCTGGAACCACAGGCGCGTGCCACTATGCCCAGCTAATTTTTTGATTTATTGTAGAGATAAGGTCTTGCCAAGTTGCCCACGCTGGTCTTGAAACCCTGGGCTCAGGCAGTCCTCTTGCCTCGGCCTCCCAAAGTACTGGGATTACAGGCTTGAGTCACTGCACCCGAACTATCTGCTCTTGAGTAATATATATATTTTTTCTCTTTTTAGAGACAAGTTTTCACTCTGTAACCGAGGCTGGAGCAGTGGTACGATCTTGGCTCACTGTAGCCTCCACTTCCTGGGCTCAAGCAATATTTCTGCCACAGCCTCCCTCCCAAGCAGATGGCACTGTAAGCATGCACTACCACGTCCAGCTATTTTTTTTTTTTTTTTTTTTTTTAGCAGAGTCATGCTATATTGTCCAGGCTGGTCTTAAATTCTTGGCCTCAAGTGATCCTCCCGCCTCGGCCTCCCAAAGTGCTAGGACTACAGGTGTGTGCCACCACACCTGGTCAAGAAATACTATTTTTTTTTTCTTTTTTGAGTTGGAGTCTCACTCTGTCACCCAGACTGGAGTGCAGTGGCCGCTCCCGGTCACCACAGCCTCGCCTGCTGGGCTCCAGCGATCCTTCCGCCTCAGCCTTCCGAGTAGCTGGAACTACAGGCGCG
>NW_007248588.1:51200-71106 GCF_000164805.1 Carlito syrichta
CGGCTAATTTTTTTATTGTAGAGATGAGGTCTCGCCAAGTTGCCCAGGCGGGTCTTGAACCCGCGGGCTCAGGCAATTCACTCACCTCAGCCTCCCAAAGGCGTGGGATTACAGGCTGAGCCACCAAGAAATACTATTCTTAAGTTTAATACTTTACATCAGCCAGGCGCGATTGCTCATGCCCGTAATCCCAGCACTTTGAAAGTGGAGACCAGAGGACTGCCTGAGCTCAGGAGTTTGAGATCAGCCTGAGCAACATGGCGAGACTCCATCTCAACAAACAAATCAAAAACTTAGCTGGGCATGGTAAAACATGCCTGTGGTTCCAGTTACTTGGAAGGCTGAGGCGGAAGGATCACCTGAGCCCAGCAGGTCGAGGTTGCGGTGGCCGTGAGCGTGCGACAGACTCTGACTCAAAAAAAAGACAGAAAAACTTGATCACCTGTGTTTGTCTAACTGCCTCAATGGAGGAGGGCAAATGCATAGAGTAAGGGTGACCTAGATCCATACTTAGATGGAGCTGGGAACTTAAAAAAAATAAAAACCTATAAGCCAGACCTGGTGGCTTATGCCTATAATCCCAGCACTTTGGGAGGCAGAGGGAAGAGAAATGCCTGAATCCAGGGTTCGAGACCAGCTTGGGCAATATGGCGAGACCTTGTCTCTACCACAAATCTAAAAATTAGCTGGGTGTGGTAGCGCACGCCTGTAGTTCCAGTTTGGAACTACTTGGAAGGCTGAGGTGGAAGTATTGCCTGAGCCCAACAGATCAAGGCTGTGGTGGCCGTGAGTGTGCCACTGCACTCCAGCCTGGGCGACAGAGACTCTGACTCAATACATACATACAGACACACATACATACATACATACATAATAAAGCTATAAAAAATACATCACCATCTAACATTAATAATATCCTCTTTCCAGTCCTTTCAGCTGTAGAGTGCAAATGAAAAAAGCAGCAATGATATATTCTAATGACAATGCTCTTGATATAAGTGAGCCAAACTGCAAAAGTTACAACACCACATACATTTTATTTTCTATATAATATTGATATAAGACCGGCAGGTTTTGGCGTGAAGATGGATATGGATTTAAATGCTATGTCTGCCACTTATTGCCTGTGTGATCATAAACAAGATACTCAAACAAATATTTATTAAATTCAAGGTACTGAAGATGCAGGATATAAAACATGGTCCCTGACCTCAGGAAGGTTTTATTTTATCGAGATGGGCAAACAATCAAATAGGTACTCAGAATTCAGTGTTGTTAAATGCAGTGAAAGTGGTGGGTCTGGTGTTTTCTAATAATCATCTCTGTTGGTCTTAGTGAGATGCTATAGTACACACAATACAGGTACAATATACTAGTGTCAAGCGCAGAGGCTTTTTGAAGAGCACAACCATTTATTATCACTTCATTTGCAACAAGAGCACACTTTTATTTTATTCTTGAGTTGGGGGCGTCTCACTCTGTCACCCAGCCTGTGCGGTGGCATGATCATGGCTTACTGTAGCCTCGACTTCTGAGTTCAGGTGATCCCTCCATCCCAGCCCCACAAGTAGCTGGCACTATAGGTGCATGTCACCATTCCCAGCTAATTTTTTTGATTTTTGGAGAGACAAGGTCTCATTCTGTTGTCCAGACTGGTCTTGAACTCCTGGGCTCAAGCAATCCTCACACCTCGACCTCTCAAAGCATTGGGAATACAGGCGTGAGTCACCGTGCTCGGGAAGAGCACACTTTAAAATGTCACAGTTTTAGGTGGCCACTGTGGCCCAGCAATATCACAAAGGAAAAATGGATAAAATTAAGAATATCAGAGCCGGACTTGGTGGCTCAGCCTGTAATCCCGCGCCTTGGGAGGCTGAGGTGCGTGAATTGCCTGAGCCCGTGGGTTCGAGACCCGGCTGGGCAATTTGGCGAGACCTCATCTCCACAATAAGGCAAAAATTAGCCGGGAATGGTAGTGCACACCTGTAGTTCCAGCTACTTGGAAGGCTGAGGCAGAAGGATCACCGGAGCCCAGCAGGTCGAGGCTGCGGTGGCCGGAGCATGTCACTGCACTCCAGTCTGGGTGGCAGAGTGAGACTCCAACTCAAAAAAAAAAAGAAAAAAGACAACATTTGGCAGGGCAGAGTATGGTGGCCTACGCCTGTAGTCCCAGCACTTTGGGAGGCAGAGGCAAGAGGATTCCCTGAGCCCAGGAGTTCAAGACCAGCCTGTGCAATCTGGTAAGACCTTCTCTCTACAACAAATTTTTAAAAAATTAGCCAGGCATGGTGGCGTGCACCTGTAGTTCCAGCTACTTGGGAGGCTGAGGCATAAGGATTGCTTGAGACCAGCAGGTCGAGGCAGCAGTAGCCATGAGAATACCACTGGACTCGAGCCTGGGCAACAGAGTGAGACACTGACCCCAAAAAAGACAAGTCACAATTTTAGACTAATCTTCCAAGATTTTTCCTTCCAAAGTATACATTCATGAAATACAATGTGAACTCAATGCAATATTTTTCGTTGCTTCATCAGTTTCAGCCTGACCTACGGTAGGTAAGAGCATAGAGATAAATCACAAGTTAATAAGGCTTTTGAATCATAAATGGTGACTGTATAACTGTGAAAAGGTGGCTATAAAAGGAGTATTTGTCCAGATTTGGAAGCTGGCTGCCTCTAAAGACAATTAAGTGCTCTTAAATACTTTCATTTGAATTGAAAACTATACAAGGGGGACCCCCAAAAACCTGGAATTATTTTTTGGAGAAGTGACCTGTTGTAGTACAGGATTCCTTCATTAGGTAAGTGTTCCAGGAACTCATTGGCATCAGTGTACCAGGTAGTGTTGTTGTGGGAGGCTGCACTTGACTTCAGTAAATTTTTATTTTAGAGATTCTTTCAATGTTTTTGTCCAGCTCATGACGGGTGAGTTACAAGTCTATTTGCCCACACTGCACGGAGTGTTCAGAAATTTTTGACCAAAAAACCGGCACGGCCCCCATGCTCCACCCTCCCTATTCACCCCACCTTGTACCAAGTGACTTTTTTTTTTGTTTCTCTGAATGAAAAAGTCCTCAAAGGAAAATGTTTTGCTGATGTGGAAGAGGTGAAACAAAAAATGGCAGACACACTAAAAGCCTTCAAAACGGACAAGTTCAAAAAATATTTTGAGCAGTGAAAAAGTGTTTTGATAGGTGCATTGCATCAAATGGAGAGTAATTTGAAGGTGACTGAAGTTTAAGCATGTAAGAATAAATACACAATTTTTTTTGAGATAGAGTCTCACTCTGTTACCAGGCTGGAGTGCAGTGGCAGGCTCACGGCCACCGCACCTAAGTTCCTGGGCTCAGATGATCCTTCCGCCCCAGTCTTCCAAGTAGCTGGAACTACAGGTGAGAGCCACCAGGCCCAGCTAAATTTTTGATTGATTGTAGAGACAAGGTCTCGCCATGCTGCCCAGGTTGGCCTCGAACCCCTGGACTCAGGCAATCCTCTCGCCTCCACCACTCAAAGTGCTGGGATTACAGGCATGAGCCACTGTGCACAACAAACACACACTTTTTTTGAGTTGTAGACTCATTCTGTCCACCCAGACGGGAGTGCAGTGACACACACACGGCCACTGCAGCCTCAATCTGCTGTGCTTAGGCGATCCTTCCACCTCAGCCTTCCAAATAGCTGGAATTACAGGCACGCCCTATTACGCTCAGCTTTTTTTTTTAATTGTAGGGACGAGGTCTCACCAAGTTGCCCAGGCTGGTCTTGAACACCCAGGCTCAGGCAAGCCTCTCGCCTTAGCCTCCCAAAGTGCTGGGACTACAGGCTGACCCATTGTGCCCAGCCAAATACATAATTTTTAAATGAACAAATTCCACTTTTCAGGGAGTTCCCCCTTATACAGATAAAAACAATAAAACTAGCTTCTAGATTTTAACTTACCAGTAGCAGTTGACTGTACTAGTTAAATATGCAGCTTTATAGCAATACTGATAGTATCTTGGTCCAGTTGGGCTGCTACAACAAAGTAACATAAAATAGGTGGCTTACAAAGGCAAAAATGGTTCTGGAGGTTGGGAAGTCCAAGGTCAAATTGATGACCAATTTCATGTCTGGTGAGAGTCAACTTTCTGGTTCACAGACAGCTGTCTTTTTGCTATGTCCTCACATGGCAAAAAGGGCGAGGGAATTATTTTCTGGGTTGTTTTATGAGGAGACCGATCTCATTAGGCTTTGTGACATAATCACTTCCCAAAGACTCCACCTGCAAACTCCAAATACTATCACATTGGGCCAGGTGCAGTGGCTCACACCTCTAATCCCAGCACTTTGGGAGGTCAAGGTGAGAAGACTGCTTGAGCCCAGGGGTTTGAGATCAGCCTGGGCAACTTGGTGAGACCTCATCTCTACAATATATCAAAAAATTAGCTAGGTGTGGTGGTGCGTGCCTACAGTTCCAGTTACTTGAAGGTTGAAGTGGAAGGATGACCTGAGTCCAGCAGGTTGAGGATGCAGTGGCTGTGAGTGTGCCACTGTGCTCCAGCCTGGGTGACAGAGTGAGACTCCAACTCAAAAAATAAAAATAAAAAATAAAGAATTTCCAGAACTTTGGGAGGTGGAGGTGAGAGGACTGTCTGAGTCTAGGGGTTTGAAATCAGCCTGGACAATTTGGCAAGACTTCGTCTCTACAATAAATTAAAAAATTAGCTGGGCACGGTGGCACTGAGCCTATGCTTCCTGCTATTTGGAAGGCTGAGGCTGGATAGCCTGAGCCCAGCAGGCTGAGACTATGGTGGCCATAAGTGTGCTACTGCACTTCAACCTGGGTAACAAAGTGAGACTCCTATTTTTAAAAAAAAAAGGAAGAAGAAAAATGTTTTATGTTTTTTGTTTTGAGTTGGATTCTCACTCTGTCACCAAGACTGGAGTGCAGTGGCACACTCATGGTCACCGCAGCCTTGACTTGCTGGGCTCAGGCGATCCTTCCACCTCAGTCTTCCAAGTAGTTGAAAATCACAGGCACATGCCACCATGCCCGGCTAATTTTTTTTTTTTTTTTGAGTTGGAGTCTCACTCTGTCGCCCAGGCTGGAGAGCAGTGGCATGCTCCCTGGCCACCACAGCCTCGACCTGCTGGGCTCTGGCGATCCTTCTGCCTCAGCCCTTCAAGTAGCTGGAACTACAGGCACGCGCAACCACGCCAGGCTAATTTTTGATTTATTGTCAAGACGAGGTCTTGCTAATTTTCCCAGGCGGGTTTCGAACCCGCAGGCTCAGTTAACCCACTTGCCTTGGCCTCCTAAAGTGCTGGGATTACAGGCTGAGCCACCGAGTCCAACTGAATTTTTTGATTTATTGTAGAGATGAGGTCTCGTCAAGTTTCCCAGGCTGGTCTTGAACCCACGTACTCAGGCACTCCTCTCACCTTGGCCACCGAAAGTGCTGGGATTGTAGGTGTGAGCCATTGCGCCTGATTAAAAAAACATTTTTAATCTTACAGTACAGTACCTTGAAAAGTACAGTACAGTAGTTAGCATACAGGACAGCATGTAACTGGACAGGTTAACTAACTTACATAATTGTACACACATTCACATCTTTGATACAACTTGAAGGTTTGTATGTAGGGGACTTACTGTATATGAAGTTATACCAATACTGTAGCAATATATTATGCACACACAATTCATTATGCAACAATGTTGTAAAAAACAACAAAGCAAATTATTGTTTTTTGAGTCAGGTCTGGTCTCACTCTGTCACCCAGGCTGGATTGCAGTGGCATGATCACAGTTCACTCCAATCTCAACCTCTGAGTCTACTGCCTCAGTCACCCAAGTAGTTGGGACTACTAGATGCATACCACAATACCCAACTAATTTTTTTTATTTTTTGTAGAGATGAGGTCTCGCTATGTTGTTTAGGCTGGTCTCAAACTCGTGGGCTCAAGTGATCCTCCTGCCTCAGCCTCCCAAAGAACTACCACACCCAGTCACAAAGTAAACTTTTAAAGAAAGAATGAGATTTAAACAGAAAAATAGACCCTTCAGTATGTTCTTCAGGCTTTCCAATGCATTACTGTGCATGTATCCCACTTTGAGACCAATGCTCTATATCAAAATCCGAGAGCAAAAGAAAGTGAAGATTATCGGTGTTTTTCTTACTTAAATGTGTATCATAGAATCATTATTACCCCAGACACACTTTCAATAGGAACACTAGGCCAGTAAAAAGTTATAGAGGAATTGATGCTCTCTTTGAAGCTCCCAGGCATCTACCCCCTGCCAAGCTTTTCAAATCCTGTGCCAGACACTTGGGCCCAGAACTGGTTTGAGGTATGGGGAGGACGCTTCAGTCGAGATTTAGGAGTCTCAGCTCCCAGAAGATTCTCCTAAAAGGCATGGATAAAAGATATTGCCTTCAAGGACCTTTAGGCTGAGAGGAAAGCGCCTTAGAGAGCCTCCTAGGCTTCGGGGACAAAGGCCAAGAACACTTTAATAACCAATGCAGCTAGAAATGCCTAGGCTTGGAAGGCTGTTAAAAATCTGTCATTACCACGTTCAAATAAAAAGCTTTTTCTGTGGAAATGTCATGTTTTTCACACTGAATCCTCACATCTCCTTTATTCCATAATATGAAAAATTGTGAAAAGACACTAACATTCAAAACATGGACTACTTTTCTATATACTTAAGATGATTAAAATATTTTTATTCAGAAACTCTAGCTTTCAGAGTAATCCTAATATGTCAGAAAGAAATGAAGAGTTCCCATTCTCCAAAGGGGTTAAACTTTCCTTTTTATTTCATACTTAAGAACAGGGATAGCACAAAGTTAGAATATCTTCTTAAAGGCTTGAGTTTCAAAATCAAGAACTCCTATTATGTTGATGCCATATGTGGAAAAGAGCAAGGTAAAAAAAAAAAAAACAACAATCACAAGTAAATTCCTCACCAGTCATGTGACTTGATAGTATGCACTCACACACACATACATATCAGCTAAGCCCCAAGGCACTATATAAAGGGGAAACCATCAATATTGTAGTGATTTTGCAAAGAATATGGTTACAAAAAGAAGTAAAGAATTTTTACTTTCTTTGCATTCCTACTTGGACTCCTTCCTGAGAAAAATTATAAATCAATTTGGAAAAAAAATACCCAAAAATCCATCACAGTCAATGTATCAGAAGCTCTTTACCTAGTGAGGGAAATGTAGCCTGAGAACAAATGTTTCGTTAAGGGGCGTTAAGAAGATGTTGTTATACTCCAAGTTAATTAAGTGTCCTACTTGAGGAAGATTTTGTTGGTTTTCTCACAGTGACACCTAAACTAAGTAAAAAATTAAGACTTCTCCTCATACCTCCATATACATTCACTCTCTCTCCTCACACTTCCACACACCTCTTTTTAAAAGAAAAAAGCTTTAGTTTTTTATGCCAGAAGCAGAGGGCATGAGAAAATGCCAGTAGAGTCTCATTCATATATAAAACTAGGTAGCAAAATATGAAGAATGATTGCTTAAGACTCAAACCCAAGCAAAATATTTGTATGAACCACACAGGGCTAGTCACTCAGAACTATTGGCTGCTATAAGAACTTAGCATGATTTATAAAGAAGCAAAATGAGGGCATTTCACTAAATAAAGTACAACTATTTACCCTAGACTTCATTTCAACTACCATTCCCCCCCGCCCCAGCTCATATCTTTTTTTTTTAATTCAGAGTCTCACTCTGTTGACCAGGCTGGAGAGCAGTGGCACACTCACGGCCACCGCAACCTCGACCTGCTGGGTTCAAGAGATCTTTCCATCTCAGCCTTCCAAGTAGCTGGAACTACAGGCATACACCACCATGCCCGGCTAATTTTTTTTTTTTAATGGTAGAGACGAGATCTTACCAAGTTGCCCAGGCTGGTATTGAAAACCTTGGCTCAAGCAATCCTCTCACTCAGCCTCCCAATGTGTTGGGATTACAGGTGTGAGCCACCACACCCAGCCCAGCTTCTATCTTAAACAAGCAATGTGATTTCACAATGCCAAACAAGATACCATCGTTGAAAGACCTCAGACACAGCTTCATGACAGCTCTGGAGGCTTGGCTTTCCAGTATGTGATTCTCAAGATTCTGCAGTGTTATACAGAAGCAGACCTCACAGCTAGCTTAAAGGGATTCATAAAGCCCAGGTATTCAGTAGTTGGTTCCCCCCCCCTTTTTTTTGTTGGTGGGAGGGATCAGGATCTTACTCTGTTGCCCAGGCTGAAGTGCATAATGAGCACTCACTGTAGCCTTGAACTCTTGGGCTCAAGCCATTCTCTCCCACCTTGCTTCCTGTGTAGCTGGGACTACAAGTATGCACCACCACACCCAGCTATTATTTTATTTTTTGTAGAGATGGGGTCTTACTATATTGCCCAGGCTGGTCTTGATTCTCCTTTAAAACAAACAAATCAACCCCTTCACATACAGGGGATATCTGACTAAAAAGAAAGATCCGTAGTCCTACAGGTATATTTTAACTATGAGTTGAATGCCATATGTATACCAACAAGACCAATGAGATATACAATATGCCAAGTAGTAAAGTGTCCAAAAGAAGTTAAAAAGAACTTAGCCATTATCCTTTCATTCTGCACCTCTGTTTCGTAAGAATGAATGTCATTGTGATAAAACCCCAGCTGGCAGATAAAACGTATTATTTCACTTATATTTGTCCTATGCTTTTGATGCTCTTTGAATATTTGTATTCAAAGAGCATCAAAAACTAAGAGAGCCTTCTTTTTTTTTTGAGTTGGAGTCTCACTCTGTTGCCCAGACTGGAGTGCAGTGGCCGCTCCCGGCCACCGCAGCCTCGACCTGCTGGGCTCCGGCGATCCTTCTTCCTCAGCCTTCCAAGTAGCCGGAATTACAGGCATGAGCTACCACGCCCAGCGAGAGCCTTCTTTAGGAATAAATTTTTAGAACAGAACTATATGAATTTTTAGAACAGAACTATATTTCGGATAATAAGTTACTAGAATTTTTTTAATAAAGATACAGAGTGTGTGATGCTTCTTTCACATATATACCAATATAAACAAAATTAGAGAAACAGAATAAGAGAAAGCATTTGAGGGAAGATAATCTTAGAAAAATGTAGATCAAATTAATTTTATTTCACAAAGAATTTAGAAAACACAAGCAAATATTCATACTGCATTAAAAAACAAAGATTTGTACATCATTCAAATTTAAAAATTTTTTTAAATCAGTGTGGTACTGAAAAACATTCAAACAAAGTGATATGTTACATTTTAGAACAAAATACTATCAATGGCTAATCACAACTAGATAGACAAACATAAAGAAAATACTGTTCGCGACCCGCCTGGGCAACTTGGCGAGACCTCATCTCTACAATAAATCAAAAAATTAGCTGGGCGTGGTAGCGCGCGCCTGTAATTCCGGCTACTCGGAAGGCTGAGGCAGAAGGATCGCCAGAGCCCAGCAGGTCGAGGCTGCGGTGGCCGGGAGCGGCCACTGCACTCCAGTCTGGGCGACAGAGTGAGACTCCAACTCAAAAAAAAGAAAAAGAAAATGTTAGGGATTGGCAGTAGTGGAACACTGCCCGGGTAGTGGGTGGAGATATAACATCAATAAGGGTACCTTACCTCAAACCAGGGAAAGAGGGGACCAAAGAGAGGCCCAAACTTTACCTGTATGATGTCCACTTGGATACCTAATCCTGAATTGTACCTCACATCTTTAAAATAAAATAAAATATTATATTATATTAAGATGATGCAAAACTCTGAATCTCAAAGTGATTCAGTTGGTAAAAGAGGGCACCTATTGTCACTGATATGGGACTGCCATATGTCCTATCAAAGGAAACAGCTACCACTAAGTGATAAAGATAAGCAAGTAAAAACACTGGGGGAAAGAAAGGTCACGAGGTCTAGAATTTTAGAATAAATGGTTTATTAATTTTTGTTGTTACAGGTGTTTTGTTTTCTTCCTTCACAAAACTGAGTGGATGCGTAAGGGATCCAAGAATATTCCCAGTTATATCTTAATTTTTCAGTAAGGATAACTTTTATATTGAATAAATAATGACAGATATTCCCTATCACTTCAGCGACTGAATGTAGTATTAAAATGGTCTGTTCAACAACTATAATATGCTTTGATTAAAAAATAAACACAAGTCAAAAATACTTAAAGAACTTTTATGTCTCTAAATTTAAAAAATATACAGTCATCCTCTGGTATCCAAGGGGGACTGGTTCCAGAAAATCCCTAAACCTCTCCACAGCCCCTCCTTCCCAACCTCCATGTGAATACCAAAATCCACAGATGCTCAGGTCCCTTATACATGGCTTACTGTTTGTATATAACGTACACACATTCTCCTTTATATTTTATTTTATTTTTTTTCAGTTGGGGTCTCACTCTGTTGCCCAGGCTGGAGTACAGAGGCACGCTCACAGCCACCGCAGCCTCAACCTGCTGGGCTCAGGCAATCCTTCTGCCTCAGTCTTCCAAGTAGCTGGAACAATAGGAGTGCACCACCACACCCAGTTAATTTTTTTTTTTTGAGTTGGAGTCTCACTCTGTCACCCAGACCAGAGTGTAGTGGCCGTCCCAGTCACCACAGCCTCGACCTGCTGAGCTCTGGCAATCCTTCTGCCTCAGCCTTCTAAGTAGCTGGGCTACCATGCCCAGCTAATTTTTTGATTTATTGTAGAGATGAGGTCTCGCCAAGTTGCCCAGGCGGGTCTTGAACCTGCAGGCTCAGGCAATCCACTCACCTCAGCCTCCCAAAGCACGGAATTATAGGCTGAGCCACCAAGCCCAGCTTAACTTTTAAATTTATTGTAGAGACAAGGTCTTGCCAAGTTGTCCAGGCTGGTCTTGAATCCATGGGCTCAGGTAATCCTCTCACCTCTGCCTCCCAATGTGCTGGGATTATAGGCATGAGTATCTGGCTCTCCTTTATATTTTAAATCATCTCTAGATTACTTACAATACCTAATACAATGTAAATGCTATGCAAATAGTTGTATTTTTTAAACTTTATATTCTTATAGTCATTATTTGCTTTTCTAAAATCTTTTATTTTTTTCTTCTTTTTGAGTCAGAGTCTCACTCTGTCTCTTAGGCTGAAGCACAGTGGCATGGTCACAGTTCTCCGCAGCCACCACCTTCTGTGCTCAGATGATCCTTCTACCTCAGCCTCCTGAGTAGAGGGGAAATATAGGTGCATACCCCACACCCACACCAGGCTAGTTTTTTCATTTTCTGTAGAGACGAGGTCTCGCTATGTTGCCTAGGCTGGTCTCAAAATTCTGGCCTCAAGCAATCCTTTCATCTCCACTTCCCAAAGTGCTGGGATTATAGGCATGAGTCATTGTGCCTAGTCTTTTCCCAACTCTTTCTGATCTGTGGTTGGTTGAATCAGCAGATATGCAAACCGTGGATACAGAGGGCTGACTGTATCAATTTAATTCTTGAAAAAATTTTTTTCAAAAAGTGACAATAATATGAAGTTCTCATACACCAGCATTCTTAAAAAGAATATTAGGTAATTCAGTTATAACAACTTACATTAGAATATTCAGGAACTGTATCTTTGGGGTTTAAAAATACAATTTATGATTTCTTGTTAACTAAATTTCACTAAGAGGTGCTGAAGTCTAAGTCTAAACTTGGATGCCATTATACTTTAAAATTTTTAAGAAAGAAAATTCACAATCTACCCAATAATCTCCAAGAATAAGCAGATTAAAAGTAGAATGGTATCTGTACATATTACATGTACATTTTCAATGGGAAAAGGAACCATATTTACTATTGATGGGCTACACTCACTGTCTCTTAAGGAAGACTAAAAAAGAATTAGCAGCTAGATTTAGAGTCAGAAGTTACTAGGAGAACCAAAAAGTAGTAAATACTAAAACTATTTGTAGAGTTTTACACTCAGTGCAAAGAAATGCCAAAAAACCCTTATGTAATTAAATTTTTAATTTTACCAAAAACAAAAGTAGTCCAATTACTTTTGGCCCATTTACAATGATAAAAAAAAATTGAAAACAAAAACTCTGAATCTATTTTGTAAAACCTCTATTATGACATTCTTAAACTCAATTCATATTGTTCCACTGAGTCAGGTAACATGTAAGCTTGGGGGTTGGAGGAGACATAAAATATTATAGAGAATATTACCTTTTCTCAGGAAATGATCACATGAAATTAACGTGAATAGCCCCTTACTGATCTGTGTACTTTATTACCTTCAATAGAAAGCCTGAATATTTCCATTTTTCAAACCTCTAGAATATTATCCATTCAAAATATTGATATTTAAGTTTTACATGAAAGGAATCACACTATGAAAACAGGCCTGCTTTAAATATAGTTTGATTAATTGTGGGAGTACTTACTGACAGAAGATTTCTTTAGCAAATACTGCTTTCTTGTATTTAAAAAAATCAGTGAGATAGAATTTTAAAAATCTTAATTTACAATACATTGTAAAATGAAGACAACAAATGCCACATGTATCACAGATCAGCACAAGTAAAAAATTTTTTCCAGATGTTCATAAGACTTTGTATCTTCCTTTATTTGTTGGTTGGTATGAATTTTGCTGCAATAGAAAATAAACAACACACAATCAGAAAAAAGCACAAAAAAGAGGAAATATTTCAGACAGTTTCCTTTACCAACTTACAAAATATATTTAAAATTTTAACACATTATTATTGCATTGAAGAAGAAACTGTTCAGTAACCAATCATTTCTTCTTGTTCACTCAACTATTCCTCGACAACTGTGTTTTGAATCACCTTAATGGTGGCAGCATCTAGGAGGCACAAGATTCTTTTCCTGTCACTCCTTGGTGACATAATCTTAAACACTTGATTTAAAGGTTGTTTTCTTCTGTCTTGTTTTATCTACCCTCTTTTCATTAAACTTATTATCCCAAAAGAATGATCTATAAGGAGAATTTTAGAAAAGCCCTCAAAATTCTACTCTTAGAGAAAGAATAAGGTTTCCTTTAAGAGTCCTCATCCTAAAAAAAAAAAAAAAGATTGATCATCCTTGCATGATCAATGTTTATATACCTAACCCTGAAATGTACCCCACATCTTTATAATAAAAATTAAAAAAAAAAAAAGAGTCCTTATCCCAACACATATATTGCAAAGCTTCAACTGGCATAAAAGAAGACACAGGCCGTGTCTGCACTCTTTGGAAAGGCAGTCTGTAAAGGGTACTTTTTCCAAAATCAAATTAAGTCATTGACTAAGCTTAAAAACACGGAAAAAAGTATGTGTTTGCAAAATACATATAAAATACACACACACACACAAGTTCAAAAACAGGCAAAACTAATCCATAATTTTAAAAACCACAATATGATTACAGATGGGGGAGATAAACAGTGACAAGGAGAGGCATGGGGAAGGCTTCTAAGATGTTATTAATTATCTTTATTTCTTGATCTGGGCAGAAATTACTTTGTGAAAATTCATGGAGCTATGTGTTTATATTTTGGGTACTTGTCTGTATGAATATTAAAGTTCAATAAAACACTTATTAAAACAAATAAATTCTTGAGTTTTCACTCACCAGCCGGATTAGTTCTTCTTTTATAAGCCTGGTGATTTCTGCCTTTGCTTTCTGCACAGCCAGTTCATTGGCACCTGGTGATTGGGTGGAAAGCACATTATTCGTATTACTAAAATTGCACTGTATGTTCACCTGTGTCATGATGTCCAGGAGGAAATACTGTAGGTACTTGCACTGTCTGCCAAGATACAGTCTTTCAACGCCTGGTGGAACATCTGCCACACTATATAATATCTACTTATAATTTTAATTACTTTTAGAGTTTCTTTTTTTTTTTTGAGTTGGAGTCTCCCTCTGTCGCCCAGACTGGAGTGCAGTGGCCGCTCCCGGCCACTGCAGCCTCGACCTGCTGGGCTCCAGCGATCCTTCTGCCTCAGCCTTCCAAGTAGCTGGAATTACAGGCATGTGCTACCACGCCCGGCTGATTTTTTGATTTATTGTAGAGATGAGGTCTCGATGCCCAGGCGGGTCTCGAACCCGCGGGCTCAGGCAATCCACTCACCTCAGCCTCCCAAAGGCGCGGGATTACAGGCTGAGCCACCGAGCCCGGCTACTTTTAGAGTTTCATATGCAACCACTGAAGTCACATTACAAGTATTAAAAAGAGTAAAGAAAAGATGAACATGGAGCGCAGTAGCTCACACCTGTAATCCCAACACTTCTGCAGGCAGAAGTGAGAGGATTGCCTGAGCCCAAAGTTTTGAGACCAGTCTGGGCAACTTGGTGAGACCTCGTCTCTACAACAAATAAAAAAATTAGCTTAACATGGTGGCATGCACCTGTAGTTCCAGTTACTTGGAAGGCTGAAGTAGAAGCATCGCCTGAGCCCAGCAGGTAGCTGGGGTGCCCATCAGTGTGCCACTGCCTCTAGCCTGGACGACAGAGTGAGACTTCAACTCAAAAAAAAAGGAACACAGGAAGACAGCTGACTGGATGAGGTGAGCTGGAGGCATTCAGTTATTTTTTCAAGAAATATGAACCACTCACCCTCTATGATATACTGTAAGAGAGTCATCATGCAAAGAACTCATTCACACTCTTTACAATCTTGTAGGCTACTAGAAAAACAAACTTATAAAGATATTACAATAGGAAGCAGTTTACTAAAATAATTTTTTGTTTGAGTTGGAGTCTCACTCTTTAAACCAGGCTACAGTGCAGTGACATGCTCACCGCCACCACAGTCTCAACTTTCTGGGCTTGCAAGCCACTATGCCCAGCCTAAAACAACTTTTAAATTCACTTATAAGAATTTAAAAGCTTTTCCTGACTTTTTTTTTTGAGTCAGTCTCACTCTGTCACCCAGGCTGGAGTGCAGTGGCATGCTAACGGCCACTACAGCCTTGATCTGTTGGACTCAGGCAATCCTTCTGCCTCAGTCTTCCAAGTAACTGGAACCACAGGCGTGCGCCACAATGCATGGCTAATTTTTCTTGATTTATTGTAGCGATGAGGTCTCACCAAGTTGCCTGGACTGGTCTCAAACCCACGGACTCAGGCAATCCACTCACCTCAGACTCCCAAAGTGCTAGGATTACAGGCTGAGCCACCGAGCCTAGCTGATTTTTTTTAAACAGGAAGTAAATAGTGACAAGAGGAACAAACAGAGATGCTAACAGTTGACTAGCAAGTGAAGAAATTTAGTAGTAAAGAATATACTGAATCCAGGAAGAAAAATAGATGATTTAGGCACTGATGGTGGGTGAAATTTAATTCTGAAATTGCTGTAGTTGAGGTGCTCTTTGGACATCGAGTTGGAAACATAAATAAGGTCAATGGAAATATGGACCAGAACTTTAGGGGTGGTAGAGATTAGAGAACCATCACGATTAGTTAGGATAGAATGTGAAGCCAGGGCACAATGCCAGAAAGGGGCTAAATAGAGATGGGCAGCACAGTGCACAATGGCAAGAGTTTTAAGGGCAGGGCCAAAGAAGACGACGAAAGACCAAACCATCTAACAAAAAAAGGAGAAGGCATTGCAAGGTAGAGTGCCACATTTTTTTTTTTTTGAGTTGGGGTCTCACTCTGTCACCCACACTAGAGTGCAGTGGCCGCTCCCGACCACTGCAGCCTCGACCTGCTGGGCTCCAGCGATCCTTCCGCCTCAGCCTTTCAGGTAGCTGGAACTACAGGCACGCGCTACCACATCTGGCTAATTTTTTGATTTATTGTAGAGATGAGGTCTCACCAAGTTGTCCAGCCCAGTCTTGACCCGGTCTCAGGCAGTCCACTCACCTCAGCCTCCCAAGGTGCGGGATTACAGGCTGAGCCACCGAGCCCAGCTTCAGCCACATTTTGTAGTTTCAGTGTACAAGTTTTACACACCTTACATCAAATTTCACAATTTTTAATGCTGTTGTAACTGATATTTTAAAACATTTATTTTTCATTTGTATATTCCTAATATACAGAAATATTATTGGTTTTTGTTAATGGATGTTTTATCTTGTGACCCTGCAAGTTCTGAGTTTTTTGTGTAGATTATTTAGAATTTCTTACATAGAAAACTCCTATTTGTGAATATGGACAGTTTTCTTTGTTTCCAATCTGTGCACTATTTATTATTTATTTATTTATGCATTACTCCACTGGTCAAGACTTTCAGTATGATATTGAATGAATAGGCATGGTAAGAGTAGATATCTTTCTCTTCTTCTCTAGCTCAGAGGGAACACATACAGTCTTTCTCCATTGTGTATGATCTATTATGTATAGGTTTTGTTTTATAATAGCCCCTTGGAGAAATTCCCTTTTATTTGTAATTTTCTGAGGAATTTTAACCATGAATGCGTGTCATATTTTCTCAAAAGCTTTTTCTACATCAACAATTGTAAGTATGTGGTTTTTCTGTTTTTGACCGATAAGATGAAGAAGTACATTGATTGAGTTTCCAATATTGAACCCCTTGTTTGGAGTGTTTTTTACATCTATTACTTGATTGAATTACTAACATTTTATTAAAGATTTTTGTTTATATGCTCATGGTGGTTATTGTCTATGGACTTTTTTCTATTTTGTTTGGTATTAGTATAACAGTAACTATGGCTTCATAACATGATTTGGGAAATATTTTCTCTTCTATTTTTGCCTAAAATATATTAGGTAAAATTGGTGCTATTTCTTTTTTAAGTATTTGGCAGAATTCATTTAAGAAATGACCTAGAACTGTATATTTCTTTTTTATCATCTTTTATACCATGTATTTAATTTCATTAAGAATGTAGAACTAGTCTAGTTGTCTATTTTACCTATATTGAGTTTTGGTAGTTTGTATTTTTGAGGAATTTCTTTATTCCATGAAACATATATAATTTGATTAGTGTTGTTTATAGTATTAGTTTATTATCATTGCAATATCTATGGAGTCTATAATGATATTCCTTTTTCCATTCTTGATATTTGCAAATTGTATGTTGTATGTTTCTGAATTTCTTTGTCAGTCTTGCTAGAAGCTTATACATTCTATTGATCTTTTTTCAAAGACCTAGCTTTTGATTTCATTTTTTGATATTGCTTTTTTCTGGTTTCAGTTTTATTGATTTTGTCCATTACTATTTTCATGTATCTACTTGATTTGAGATTATTTAACTTTCTTTCACTGTTTTACTAGGGTTGAAGTTTACATCTTTGATTTCAGAGTTTTAATTTTCTAATAGAAGCATTACAGCACTTCATTAGCTGCATGTCACATATTTCAATATGATATATTTTGATTTTGATTAAATTTAAAGAATTTTTAAAATTTCCCTGTGACTTCCTCTATGAAGAGTGAATTATGAAACTAAGGAGGACAAGAATAATGTGTTGTCATTACACAGATATGTACCATTTCTGTTGTCCTTTCTTCATTCCTGATATTACAAGTTTCCTCAGTTAATATTTTTTCTTTTCTATAAAAACTTTTTAAAATGATTCTTGCAGTGCAATTCTGTTGGCTACACTTCTCTTCTGTTTCCCTTATCTGGGAATATCATTATCTCACACCGTTTCAAAAAGACACTTTGTACTGGAAATAGAATTGCGAATTTTGTTTTCTTGTGGCACTTTACAAATGCTGTTTTGCTTCTTTTAGGTTTCCATGGTTACTTCTTTTCCTTTTTTTTTTTTGAGTTGGAGTCACACTCTGCCGCCCAGGCTGGAGTATAGTGGCATGACATAGTCACCCCAGCGTTGACTTGCTGGGCTCTGGTGATCCTTTCACCTAAGTCTTCCAAGTAACCAGAACTACAGGAACGAGCTACCCATACTCAGCTAATTTTTATTTATTGTAGAGACAAGATCTCTCCAAGTTGCCCGGGCTGATCTTGAACCCCCGGGGTTCCAAAGTGCTGGGATTACAGGCAGTTATTCAAATCAGTGGTCTCTGTAGTTAATATGTTGTTCTTTTTTGGTTGCTTTTGATATTTTTCCTCTAGCTTTTATGGTTTCATTGTCCAGTTGAAGTTTTTTTTGTTGATCTTGTTTAGAGTTCTCTCAGTTTCTTGAATTTGTAGATTTATGTGTCCTTTTTTAATTTTAAAGATGTGGGGTACAAATCAGGATTAGGTAAACAAACGTTAATTATGCAGGTACCCTTGTTGATGAGGTTTGCCCCTCCCTCCCATAGCAGTTTTCCTCCACTGCCAATAACACCACCCCTTCCCTGAAAGTTTCCCACTACTGCCAATCGCTTTCTTATAGTACTATAATTGTTCAAGATCTGCTTATGAGTGAGAACATATGGTACTCTGTTCTTTGTTTCTGTGAGAGATCACTGAGTATGATCGACTCTAAAATCCATCCACGTTGCTGCAAAGTCCAT
Source organism: Carlito syrichta (assembly GCF_000164805.1). Taxonomy (NCBI): domain Eukaryota; kingdom Metazoa; phylum Chordata; class Mammalia; order Primates; family Tarsiidae; genus Carlito; species Carlito syrichta. The sequence continues at coordinate 69,615 of NW_007248588.1, forward strand.
ATGTTTGTCCTTCTTTGTGGCTGCATAATATTCCATTGTGTATATGCACCACATTTTTTTTTATCCAGTCCAGCTTCGCTGGGCAACATGGTTGGTTCCATGTTTTTGCTATTGTGAATACAGCTGCAACAAACATATGTGTGCAGGTATCTTTTTTGTAGAATAATTTGAGTTCCTCTGAGTATATTCCCAATCGGGGAATTGCTGGGTCATAAGGAAGGTCAATTTCTAGTTTTTCCAGAAACCACCACACTATCTTCCAAAGAGGTTGCACTAGTTTGCATTCCCACCAGCAGTGTACAGCGTTCCTTTTTCTCCGCATACTTGACAGCATCTGTTGTTTGTTTTATTAATTATGACCATTCTTACTAGGGTTAGGTGGCATTTCTATGTGATTTTGATTTGTATTTATCTGATGATTAGTGAGGCTGAGCACTTTTTCATGTGTCTTTTGGCTGCACATATATCTTATTTTGAGAAATGTCTATTCATGTCTTTTGTTCACTTTTTTTTTTTTTTGAGTTGACCTGCTGGGCTCCGGCAATCCTTCCGCTTCAGCCTTCCAAGTAGCTGGAACTACAGGCACGCGCTACCATTGCTGGCTAATTTTTGATTTATTGTAGAGATGAGGTCTTGCCAAGTTGCCCAGGGGGTTCTCGAACCCACGAGCTCAGGCAATCCACTCACCTCAGCTTCCCAAAGTGTGGGATTACAAGCTGAGCCACCGAACCCAGCTTTTATTCACTTTTTAATGCCGCTGTTTGTTATTTTCCTTTTGGTGCATTTAAGTTCTTTGTAGATCCTAGATGTTAAGCCTTTGTCAGATACACAGTTGGCAAATGTTTTTTCCCATTCTGTGGGCGGTCTCCCTGCTTTCTTGATGGTTTCTTTTGTTTTGCTAAGTCTTTTAGTTTGATAAGGTCCCACTTGTCTATCTTATTTCTTAAGGTATGGACATTTAGGGTTCTGAATAGGAATTGGTTGCCAGTTCCAACTTCCATAAGGGTGTCTTCTGCATTTTCTAAGATTCTTATAGCTTGAGGTTTCACAGTTAGGTATTGATCCACTTAGAGTTAATTTTTGTGTATGGTGATAGGTAGGGGTCCTGTTTCAATCTTCTGCGTGTGATCAACCATTTTTCATTGCACCATTTACTGAATAGGCTCTCCTCTCAGTTGTTGTTGGAGGCTTTGTCAAAGATGAGTTGCTTGAGAAATTAAGACTTTGCTTTCAGAATCTCTATTGAGCTCCATTGATCTATATGCCTGTTCTTGTACCAATACCAGGCTGTTTTGTTTACTGTAGCCTTATAGTGAAGTTTGAAGTCTGGAAGTTTGATACCTCCTGCTTTGTTACTTTTGCTAAGGATTGTTTTGGCTATTCATGGTCGTTTATGCTTCCTTCTGAATTTCTGTATTGTCATTTCTAGGTCTGAGAAGAATGATGTTGATAACTTAATGGGTATTGCATTGAATCTGTAGATTGCCTTTGG
>NW_007248588.1:71126-74668 GCF_000164805.1 Carlito syrichta
TCATTGTAAAGGTCTTTCACTTCTCTGGTTAGGAAGATGCCAAGGTATTTCTTTCTTTTTTTGTGTGGCTATTGTGAATGGGATTGTGCTTTCAATTTGAGTCTCTGCCTCCTTGTTATTGGTGTACTTGACTGCAACTGTCTTTTGCACATTTATTTTGTACCCTGAGACTTTGCCAAAGTCCTTTATCAGTGCAAGCAGGTTTTTTAACAGATTTTCTTGGATTTTCAAGGTATAGGATCATATCGTCAGCAAAGACGATAACTTGACTTCCTTTCTTCCTATATGGATATTCTTGATTTCCTTCTCTTATTTAATTGCCCGAGCTAGGACTTCCAACACAATGTTGAACGAGAGGGGTGAGAGTGGGCAGCCTTGTCTTGTTCCAGTTTTCAGGGGAAATATTTCCAGTTTCTGTCCATTTAGCAATATGTTAGCTGTGGGTTTATCATAGATGGCACTTACTATTTTGTGTTATGTTCCTTCTATACCTAGAAGGGGGTGCTGGGTTTTATCAAAAGTTTTTTCTGCATCTAATGATATACTTATGTAATTCTTGTTTTTACATCTGTTGATGTATTTAATGACATTTAAAATCTTGTGAATGTTGAACAGCATCCCCTGCATCCTGGGGATGAAGTCTATTTGGTCATGGTCGATGAATTTTGAGATGTGTTTTTGAATCTGATTTGCTAGAGTCTTGCTGAGGATTTTTGCAACTATGTCCATAAGGGATATTGGCCTGAAGTTCTCTTTTTTTGTTGAATCTTTACCCAGTTTGGGTATCAGTATGATGTTAGCTTCGTAAATGATTTGAGGAGAATTCCATCTTTCTCAATTGCCTAAAATACTTTCAATAGAATTGGTATCAGCTCCTCCTTGTACATTTTGTAGAATTCTGCTGGAAAGCCATCCGGTCTAGGGCTTTTTTTGTAGGTAGTTTTTGTAAGATAAAGTCAATTTCCTGTGATGATATTGGTCTATTTAGTGTCTCAATGTCTTCTTGTTTCAACCTGGGGAGGTTGTGTGATGCCAGAAAGTCCTCCATTTCATTTAGGTTATCAAGATTGTACCCATATTGTGTACATAGTAATCTCTGATAATCTTTTGTACTTCTACAAGGTCAGTTGTGATTTGATCTTTTGTATTTCTGATTGTGTTTATTTGGCCTTTTTCTCTCTTTTCATGGTCATTCTGGCTAGGGGTCCATTAATTCTGTTAATTCTTTCAAAGAACCAGCTTTTTGCTTTGTTGATGTTTTCTATGATATTTTTGTCTTCTCTGTCCTGTATTTGGGCTCTTATTTTGATGATTTGGCTTCTTCTGCTAAAGTTTGGGTTTTGGTGGTCTTCTCTTTCTAGCTCCCTTAGGTGATTTGTTAGGCTCTCCACTTGTGATCTTTCCATTTTCTTGATGTGTGCTCGTAGAGATATAAATTCCCCTCTTAGAACTGATTTCATGGCATCTCAGATATTTGGTAAGATGTTTCCTCATTTTCATTTGTTTCCAGGAATCTTTTATTTTCTGCTTTGATTTCAGTGTTGACCTAGTAATTGTTCAGCATTATGCTGTTTAGTTTTTATGTCTTTGTGGGCTTTGGAGAAATTTTGTTGGTGTTGATATTTATTTTTATTTTACTGTGATCTGAGAATGTGCATGGCAAGATTTCAACCTTATGGAATTTGTTTTACTTGATATATGGTCAAGGATGTGATCAATCTTAGAGTATATTCATCAAAATTGGAAGGTTTCCAATTAATCTTTTCTCAAAAGTTTTTTCAGCATTGTGCATTTTCTCTTTTTCTACCAGGGTTCTAGTGACAGAAACATAAGTCTTTTGTTATTATCTTATAGGTTCCTGAAGGGTTTTTTTTTTTTAATGTATTGCACAAATTAGAAACATTTTGCTGCTTTGACTTCAAGTTCACTTTCTTTGCTTTGTCATCTTCATTCTCTTAATTACATCTAGTATTTATTTATTTTATGATTGCATTTTTAGTTCTAAAATGTCCATTTGCTTTTTGTCTTTATCTTCCATTTCTTTGCTAGAATCTTCCATTGTTCTGGATGTTTTCAATTGCTTGTTCAGGTACTTTTTATAATTACTTTAAATTCTTTGTAAGATAATCCCAAATTTGTGTCTTCTCAGTGTTGTCATTGGTTGATTATCTTTTTTAATGTGAATTGAACATTTTTGTGTGTTTTGTGAACTGAGTAATTTTTGAATGGATCCTGCTTTAAATATTACATTATGTGACTCCGGGTTTTGTTAAAATCCTATGAAGGATGATAATGTCTTTGTTTTAGCAAGTCATTAACTTTAAGTCTCTTGGTTCTACTTACCTCTTTTGGAAACAGTGTTAATTCAGTTTTCAAAAATGTTTTTGCAGTGTTCTTCAGATCTATCCTACTTATTTGTCAGTCTGAGACCTAGAAATTATCCAAGTCTTTTTATTTAGAATTGTATCTACATATGTGTAACTTTTTATCTCCCTGTTATCTTCTTGGTCATATCTGGTTTTTTGAGGGTTCTCCTTTTTGATCCTCTGCCTAATATTCTAAGGCCCTAATTATCCTTCTCTGCTATGTACTTTCTCAATTGAACTCACTCCAAGGAGAAAGAGCAGGTAGATAAAGAGACATAAAATCAGTACGATTTGTTCCATACTCTTGGAAGTGCAGCTTCAAAAAATAAATAGGTATTCGACTCTCATGGATTCTGTTCTCACTTCTGCCACTGTCAATGTTACCACAGAAATGGCCACATCTGAAAACAATTGGAACAGATGACAGGAATTTATCTGCAACATTGTCATTCCCCACCCCCTGGGTGTTCAGCCTGACAGTCTTTGGAGTTTAACTGCAGCATCAGTTCTTTTGTGGGTCTCCAGGCTGCCAGTTGACTCTGCAGATTTTGTCCTTGACAACCTTCATAATCAAGCAAGCCAATTCCCTAAAATAAACACACACACACACACACACACACACACACACACACACTTGATTTTTTTCTTAGTAGAACTTAGTATTCCAGGCAATTGAAAATATGGAACTTGTCCCAATTCATTTTATGAAACTAACATCACATTGATATCAAAACCAGGTAAAGATCCAACAAAGAAAGAGAACTGCAGGCCAATATCCTTGATGAACATTGATGCTAAAATTTTCAACAAGATCTTAGAAAATTGGATTCAGCAACACATCTCAAAAATCATCCACTATGACCAAGTGCGCTTCATCCCCAGGATGCAAGCCTGGTTCACCATTCATGAGACCATAAACATAATTAAATAAATCAACATCAACAGATTTAAACATAAAAAACATGATTATATAATTAGATGCAGAAAAAGGTTTTGTAATATCCAGCACTCCTTCTTGATAAAAACCCTTGAACATCTATGCATAGATGGAATATACCTCAAAATAGTAAGAGCCACTGGGTTCGGTGGCTCAGCCTGTAATCCCATGCCTTTGGAAGGCTGAGGTGAGTGGATTGCCTGAGCCCGCGGGTTGGAGACCCACCTGGGCAGCGAGAC
>NW_007248588.1:74688-126822 GCF_000164805.1 Carlito syrichta
AGAGTGAGACTACAACTAAAAAAAAAAAAAAAATAGTAAGAGCCATCTACGAGAAAGCCACAGCCAACATACTGCCAAACAAACAAAAATTTGAACCATTTCTCCTGAAAACTAAAACAAGACAAGGATGCCCACTCTTACCTCTCCTCTTCAATATAGGTTTGCAAGCCCTAGCTAGAGCAATCAGACAAGAGAAGGAGATCAGCAGTATCCAAATAGAAAAAGAGGAAGTCAAGTTCTCCCTCTTTGCAGATGACATGATTCTATACCTCGAAAGCCCAAGAGAATCTATCCTCCTTGCACTGATAAAGGACTTTGGCAAACTCTCAGGGTATAAGATAAATGTGCAAAAGATAGTCGTTTTTCTATACACCAACAATAAACAAACTCAATCCCAAATAAAAATCACAATCCCATTCACAATAGCCAGAAAAAAAATCAAATACCTTGGCATCTTCCTAACCAGAGATGTGAAAGATCTTTACAATGAAAACTACAAAACACTACTCAAAGAAATCGAGATGACACAAACAAATGGAAAAATATCCATGCTCATGGATTGCAGGAATCAACATTTTTAAGATACCTATCCTACCCGAGGCAATCTTCAGATTTAATGCAATACCCATTAAATTGCCAGCAGCATTCTTCTCAGCCTGGAAATGACAATACAAGAATTCATATGGAAACATAAACAACCATGAATCACCAAAACAATCCTCAGTCAAAAAAAAGAAAGAAAGCAGGAGGTATTAACACTCCCAGAATTTAGACTTTACTATAATCTACAATAATCAAAACAACTTGGTATTGGTACAAGAATGGGCATATAGACCAATGGAACAGGATAGAGATTCCAGAAGCAAAACCTCAATTTCTCAACCAACTCATCTTCGACACAGCCTCCACCACCCACCACTGGGGAGAAGAGAACCTATTCAGTAAATGGTGCTGGCAAAGCTGGCTGACCACAGGCAGAAGATTAAAACAAGATCCCTACCTATCATCATACACAAAAATCAACTCTAAATGGATCAAAGATCTAAATGTAAAACCTCAAACTATAAGAACCTTAGAAAATGCAGGAGCCACCCTTATGGAAATTGGTACTGGCAACAAATTCCTGATCAAATCTCCAAGTGCCCATGCCATAAGAGATAAGTTAGACAAGTGGGATCTCATCAAACTGACAAGATTCTGCAAAGCCAAAGAAACCATCAAGAGAGCGGAGAGACAGTCCACAGATTGGGAAAAAATATTTGCCAACAGTATGTCTGACATCTAGGATCTACAAGGAACTCAAATGTGCCAAAAAGAAAAAAAAAAAAACCCATTACAAAGTGGGCAAAAGATATGAATAGACAGTTCTCGAAAGAAGACATACAAGCAGCCAACAGATACATGAAAAAATGCTCAGCCTCACTAGTCATCAATGAAATGCAAATTAAAACGACATTGAGATACCACCTAACTCCAGTCAGGATGGCTACTATCAATAACTCAGAAAACAACAGATGCTGGAGAGGATGCAACGAAAAGGGAACACTTTTACACTGCTGGTTGGGAGTGTAAACTAGTATAGCCTCTGTGGAAAACAGTGTGGTGATTCCTAAAAGATCTGAAAATCAACCTTCCATACTACCCTGTAATCCCCCTACTGGGAATATACCTGGAAGAACTCAAATCACACTATAAAAACATACCTGCACATGTATTTTTATCGCAGCATTGTTCACAGTAGCAAGAACATAAAACCAACCACACTGTCCATCAAAAGAGGACTGGATTAAAAAAAAATGTGCTACATATGCATGATGGAATATTACACAGCCATAAAGAAGAACAAAATCATGAACTTCACAGCATCCTGGATGAACTTAGAATCTATAAGGTCTCACTCATAAGTGAACCTTGAACAATTATTGTAATAGTATAAGAAAGGGTTTGGCAGTAGCGGGAAATTGCCAGGAGGCGGGGCAGGGAAGTGGGATTGACAGTAGTGGGAATCTGCCTGGGGAAGGGAGAGTATACCTCATCAAGAAGGGTACCTGCATATTTAACATTTCAATACTTAACCCTGAATTGTACCCCACATCTAAAGAAACCCAAAAAACAAAAACACCAAATGCTTTCTTGATGTCAAATTCTGCAAACTGCAGTTTCTCTCTACTCTATAATTAACCAACACAAAAAGTGATGCTCAGTACATTTAAAATATGATTCCATGAATAAAACTTGGATCTCTATTCAAACTTGGACTTGGCTATTACAGCATGACTCAGCTATTACAAAGTGAAGCAACATCTGCTTGTTTCTGGTTAATCAATTGGAAATACCACTCCCTGTAAGGGTAGTCTGTCACTTCTTCAGACCAAATATGACATTAAAAAATTGTATCTTAGTAAGACAGAGATAATTGGTTTTTTAGCCTATGTTCTAGTTATCAATTTATTGCTTCTCATTCCTGAATTCATCCTTCACTACATGTTTTGTGATAAGCCAGAGATTTAAGCCTTTTTCTTTAAAGTGAGCACAATGTTAACCATTCTCAATAAAGGACATTGGAGAGACATTATAGGAGGAAGAGACTTTCTGAAATTTCCTGCACAGGCCAGGAGTGAGCTCTAGAGTTGTGCAGACTACCAGCAGAGCCTGTCCCAGTCTCTGGCCTAGATAGAACATAGTTCCTCTGAGAATTTGTTGCATGCTAGGCCTAGCAATAACTTTTCTTCAGTCCTTTAGACATGGAAACCAGGACCTTACACACATGCAGTTTTTTTGCTCTGAAGGTTTCCTGCCACACCAGCACCTGGATTTCTCTGTGTAGGCTTTCAGCAACCACCTATGACCCGGAAGCTGACACACCAGGCAGTCTTTCAGTTTCCCCTCCCTGACAGCCTGCATGCACTAAAGGCTTTTTACTTTGGCTGGTACAGGACTACACAACCATGCCACCTTGCTGACCACCTGCTGACATGCCAAACCTATTCTAATTGCTCAGGAACTCCAGATCAGTTCAGGTCTGACCAAACCAGTAAAAACATCTGCTATCCTCTATTCACAATAGCAAAAACAAGGAATCAGGCATGCTGCTCATCAAAGCTGGAGTGGATTAAAAAAATATGGTACATATTCGCAATGGAATATTATACAGCCATAAAGAAGGACAAACATATGGATTTTGCAGCAACTTGGATGGATTTAGAGTCTATCATTCTCAGTGATCTATCACAGCAACAAAAAACAGAGTACCATATGTTCTCACTCATAAGTGGACCTTGAACAATCATCACAATACTATAGGAAAGGGATTGGCAGTAGTGGGAAACTGCCAGGGGTGGGCGTGGGGGGAATTGGAGGTTGAAGGAAACTGTCAGGGGAGGGAGGGGCACACTTCATCAACAAGGGTACCTACATAATGAACATTTGTATACCTAGCCCTGAATTGTATCCCACATCTTTAAAATAAAAAAATTATAATAAATAAATAGTTTGCTAGCTTAAAAATACCTGCTCTAGACTTTAATTAAGATTCTGTTGCTGGGTGAGGTTCAGTGCAACGTTCATGGGTTCTTTGACTCACTACTAAAAGGAATTTCAGAGCAGCCAGTATATTTTTAAAATGGAACTTATTAGAGAAAAGAGAGAGAGAGAGAAAGGGGCACATGCCAGCGAGGCACAGGCATCTTTGAGAAAGACAATGCTTTTGCTTTTGACAAAAAGCATCACATACTTATTTAGTGATTATTATGTTAAAGTAGGTATCTGCTCCTAAGAGATCACCATCCCTCCACCTCTGGTGGGCTAAGGGGTGGACTTTTCCTAAACATGCATTTTTTGCCTTTGACGGGAAACTTGGTAGACTGATTATTATGTTAATCCATGAGCTAAGAGGTGATCTGATTATCATTTTTCCACCTTTCCTTTGATGAGCTGAGGGGTTAGGTTGGACTGGCAAATCCACACTTTAGCTTGCAGTGTGGTAAGGCCTGTAAGAATGATGTCTGATTGCTTCCCTATTTTAAAACTGCTTATAAGTAACTTATCTATGTCTAACCTATGCTGAATACCCTGCCTCAGTTTTGCTCTTTCCCCAGGGCAGCCTGGGTTTCATTCTCAATCAAAAAAGGAGTATCTTCTGGTTTAATATTTGTGTTTACCTCATTTGTTTACCTCATGTATTCATGATTATTGTCATTTAAGGCACTTGGGAGGATACCATTGGCTAAAAAAAAGAAGTCTAAAAGCCAGAAAATATCAGCCATTTATCTTAGCTAAAATCTAATAATGAGATTTGAAATTTTTGTCTCATAAAATAACCGATTGCTTCCGCAACTGCTGCTAGCAGTGTGTGAATGTTAAGCAATAAGCCCCTCCCAGACATTCCTTTGCTTAGATAACAGTAGACTGGTGGCACCAGTCACCCCCTCCCACCGTAGGTTCTGCGTTGTTTCAAACCTCCTGCCTGCTTGCTAAACCTAGCTTATCTGACATTCCATTCCACCCATTTGGCAGTTACTTGTCCATCACAAGTAACTAAGCCTAAGCCCACGCAAATCAAACTCAAATCAACCAAAGTCTTTGTAACTGCGTCATATAGTTTTTATCCAATCCTGTGTGCACAAGTTTGTAAAGCCACCCCACCCCTTCAGAATTATGTATAAAAGGTACGTGTTAGCCTGGGTCGGGGCTCTCATCCCTGAAGTCACTGCGTCGGCTTCATATATGAGCCCAGACTCGAGCCTGAATAAAGACCCTCGTGTGTTTGCATTGGAGCTGGCTCTTTGTGGTCTCAAATCTTGGGTTTAACACTTTTTCTCTTTTTGTACCCTGTTTTGGGGAACTTTTCAGTTAACTAAATTATGTCTGTTTCTGTTCATGACTTCTTCAACTCGCCACCCTTGATATCCACAAAAGGAAACTTAAAATAATTTCTAACAACCTAGAATCCCTTAAAGAAAAAAAACAGCATCACAGATTCCCTTTTAGGAGGAATATTTACTTTTTCTCATGGAATCCTAAGAGTTGTAAGCAGACAGATTTCTATCAGGTCTAAAGCTACTCGTTTTTGCATTGTTACTTAATCTTTTTGGCTTTGGAGTGTCCCAGAAATTAATCTGTATTTGCATTGAATATTTGATCTTTATATATGTATTATATTATGACCAGACAAAAATATACTTTTAAATATAGCTGGCAGTTGTATTCAATGAATGGTTATTCGTTGTTTTTTTTTTTTTTTTTTTTTGTATGTTTGAATATGAAAAGCATGGTGTAGGCCCTGAAGTCTATGCTTTCTTGGTATGCTTTCCTTAAAGGATCCAACCTTCCCCACCTCCCCCAAAGCCAATAATCTAAAATACAACTTTCTGTCATGTAACTGTCTAAACTCTTTTGTAAAAGAAATGTAAACTTTTAAAGGAAATATTCATTTGTAAGGACACCTGCCTTTTGTTTTAAATTCATAAGTCATACTTTTGCTTAAAGTGCTTTTGCTGGCCATTTTAACTAAATATTTACTTAGATCATTTTCTTTTCTTGGTTTAAGGAAATGATGGTATAATATTTAGGCCTGATGTCTTAAATCTGTTTTATTAAAATATAAATTCTCCAACTTGTTTCACCTAAGAAATACCCTCTAGAAATACAAATTTAGGTTGCCTAGAATAATAAAACAAGTAGTTGAAAAAGACTGATAGTCTAGAATGGAGAAGAGGAACTTTGAAAACTAAATGGAGAATCTTATAAATCTATAAAATCTGCTTCTTTTTCTGTGTCTGCATGTCTATGCATTTATGTGTGTCATGTGTATATGATGTTTTACTACCAAAATATATAAAAGTGCTCTAATTAATTGGATTAAAAAAGTAAGTGCTTACCTCAAATATTGTATCAGAAAAATAAAAATTGTAACTCCAATGTCTTTTAGTTCACATGACTTTAGTAATCTCCAGTACAGATAATTTTAAAAGGCATTAATAATGTAGAAATAGCTTCAGAGTTTAATGTAGACTTTTTGTCTAAGTCAATCTGTCTATTGCTCAGATACTACCTTTGCTAGATGTTTAAGATATAAAACTTAACTCCTGTAATACTTTTTATAGTTACTTAAATTGTCTATAAAATTATGTCTTCAGATTTGAGCCTTAAGCTATAACAAAGCCTAGCCCCAAGCATCGTCCTTTATTCCAAACTATGCATCTGGCACATAATTAAAATTACTTACTAGATTTTTCACTAAAAATAAGAGTTACTAACAATTAACATTGTAATTAATATATGCAATTAAAATTGTTAGATATAAGAGAAATGTAGGTTGCCTAGGGTAATAAAACAGGTAACTGAAAAAGATTGCTGAAAAAGAGAAATTTCCAAAAATTGAAAAAGTTGAAAAAGAAACAATTTTATATGCAAAGTATATGAGGAAAGCAGAATGTGATTTGGTAAAACATTATTTAAAAACATGGGAATGTGGTTTTTTTTTAAAGGCAAAGTAATTCTGTCTAATTTAGAGGATTTAAGTTTGTTTTAAATTGAAGAGAAAAGATAGCTAAAACCAAATAGAAATTAAAAAATTAGTAAAGAAAGTAAATTTTTGTTGTGAGGTAAAATTACAGGACAAAACTAAAGATTTAAGCAAACTGTAGACAGTTTATGGCAGATAGATATTATGAAAGGAATTGTATGTGTAATCAGGTTGGCTAAAGTTTAAAGGATATTTAGTTTTTCTCTAAATTAAACACCAATATTAAAAACACAATGACAAAGAGTATGAGAGAGAAATAGATTCAGTTGACTTCATGCTATCTTTCTTGGGTCTTACTGTTTAAGAAACAGAGTCTCCTCTATAATAAAGACTCTTGTTTTTTAAATTATTATTTTGGCTAAATAAATGACTATTTTACAGTGACTTATGTCTTATTTTATGATCTTAAGTAGTTTAAACTTTTGATATTTGACAAACTCTTCAAGACTAAAGTGTCAAGTTCTAAACGTAGTCATTTTGACCTTATTAATTTTTTAGGTATTGGTTTTCCTGAAGACTAAGTCATATTTGGCTTATTTGGTATGCTAAAATTATACAGAAAGCATTGTCAATTATGAAATGGTGTTTACCTTTCTCTGAGTTATATGTATATGTGTTATTAGTATGTATTCCAAAGTTGTATGACACTGTTATAATTCTAATATGTCCTAGTACAGTATATGTTATATAATATAATAATTGTTATTATGTTAAATTGTTATATGCCACAGGAATAACCAAATTTCCTTATCATCGTCTTTTGCAAAATTTAAGACTTTTATCATCTGTAATTATTGTACAAATTTGCTGCTTCTCAGAAGGTGATTTGTAATAGGTATAAGACTCTGATAGGAGCTCTTCGATGCAAATTTCTGACAACTTTGAAGATTGTGACATTGGACTAGAAAAAAAATACTTCCAGTACTTTTATTGGAGAGCTTATGTGTTCATGAAGATTACTGACCCAGTATGGAACAGAACAGGAGTGAATTGCATGGACTGAACTAACAGAAAACTGAAATAATTTTTAATGACTTTTTTGTATGAAATATTGTTTGTTTTGTCTTTCAGAGTCAAGAAAACTTTTTTCTCTTTGAGCTATTTACATCTTTTGACAATTCAGTAAAATGTGCTCTAGTTAATAAAATTTAAAGCATATTTTTTCTTTCTGATTGATTTCTCTAGAATTTGGAAAATATTTGTGAATGTTAATTTATGGCAATATAGTTATAAGTTAAATAAGAATCTGTTTGTTTGTTTGTTTTTATAACAGGACACAATTGGAGACACTGGTTATTTTACCAAGGCTTTGACTGAACTGATATTTTCAGAAATATCTCTTATTAAAGATCTGGTTGTCCATATCATCTCAGGAGGCCTAGACATCTACAATGCCATCTTTTAAAATGAGATGCAGCTGTTTAGTGAGCATAGCCTATGTGACTTTTTTTTACCACTTAGCTTTTACTTTTCCATAGTCACCAACTCAGCTTTTCACATGTGAAATTTCTAGAGAAATTTCATACAGGGGAGTGCTGTGGCTTAGAAGCCAATACTCCAGAATATGAACATTTTGTCTCATGGTCTCTCTCAAGCTGCTTTCTCTCCCTGTTATTTCATCATCTGTTCCAGGAAAGGAGAGGAAGAATATAATCAAACTCTCCTTCACCATTTCACAAAATATCTATCAGCTTCATTCAACTCTAAAGACAACTATTTACAAGTCATTCTTTGTTTTCCCCATCCATTCATTCTCCTAATAACTTGCCCCTCAATAAAATTCTTCTTCTCCCCACCTTTCATAATCTGTTTTACCAGAATCCAAGCTCTCATTCCTTCTGTAACTTTGAGATTGTATTTAAATCTCTGTAACTCATGGGAAGTTGGATCTTCAATACTGAAGACTCTCATGTATATACATTAAGTAAATCTGTATGTTTTTTCTCTTACTAATTAGTCTGCCAAATGCCAGTAACTTTTCAGCAGGTTTTTAGGGGACCAATAGCAATGGCCCTCAAATAACATTCAGATAGCTTCTGTATTCATATTATTCAGGCTTTATAGCTAGATTTCATGGAAGAGACAGAGTGTGTTTATTCCATTGTACTAGGAATAAATACCTATATTTTGAAATGCAATTAAACTTAAATGAAATAAGATAGTGTTTATTTCTTCTAGATGCAGTTTTCCATCTAGTTTTCAACCCTGTTTGTATTAGAAGAGATTCAGTATATCAACAATTATAAGTGGGTGTGGAAATAGCTGTGAGGCAATGGAAGGACCAGAAGACTTGCAATTGGAAGACTAGATTTGCAACTGGATATTACTGCTAAGTATCAGTGCAGTCTTAGTTAAGGCCATTATTTTTCTAAATTTGAACTATATTTTCTGTATAGTGAACGCAGTTTTTTAAAAAAATAAATGCAAAAGTAATTTTTAAAATAATTATAGAAAACAACACATTGTTACTAGGGTGACTGAATGGTGAGAGTTGGCTTTTCTTGCATGCTTGTTATGTATAATGCTATTTAATATGGTTAATATATATTAACGCATTTGACACTCACAGCAGACACATTAGTGAGACACTATTACCATTATTTTTAACAGATGAACGATTGAGCTAAAGCGTTAACTAGCTTTCCTTAAGTCACATACCTAATAATTGGTGGGTCATTGTTCAAACTAACACACTAAGTCTAAAAGCTATATTCTTAACTGATGTGTGAACTATATTGAAAAACAGCAGCAGGTTTACTGTTTTTATAGAATACTAAAAAGGATGAAGGATCAAACTGGCTTGTTTGTGGTATTTCATTAGATTATTTAGCCCATTTTTGACACAAAAATGAGGAATTTGAAATTTTAGAGTTTGAATTTTTCTCCCAATGTAGACAATAGATAACTAGAATAACTTTTGAGGCCCAGACGGTATTTATTTTCTTTCCAAGACCACAGGTTACAGCGATTGTTAATCTATGCTAAAGCCATGTGCTTACTGAGACCTGTATCATGAAACAATCCACTCATTTTAAAAAGAGTTAACAGAAGCTGCTTAAAGTGATCATTTTTCAGTTGTCATGCAATCAAAAATGGTCTCCTGGAAATCTGACTCTTGTTAAGAAAGTTCTTGTTCTGCCAGTAGGTCACTTGGGGGCTCATTAGAAAACTTACAGATAATTGTATTATTAAAATGATATAGATGGTTTCACAAAGTTAGAAAGTACATAATTGTTTAGGTCCTCAAAACTATTTTCTCTGAAGAGCAAGATGATCCATCAGGGCATGCATATTAAATGCTTCTAAGCCATCTCAAGGGGTGCCTGCTCTGTTAGGTAGTCACTGACACCTCTATCTCAATTGTGCCTCATGTTTTTAACAACTACTGCTGGAAGGGGCCTCTTGAGGCAAACCACTTAACAGACATCATCAAAATAAATTGTATGCAAAGTTTAAGACATCCTTAGGGAAAGAGGTAACTGCTCACAAAGCACCACTCAACTGTAAGGTAGAAAGAGTAATTACTATAGAAAAAAAAGACATTAAGGGTATTTACTTTGTATCTAAAAACTACTAACCTCACAGTGAATGAGAAGTGGGGAACTGGAACTTTGTTAATATCAACTTTGTGTGTGTGTATGTGTGTATGAGATTTTATATATAAATATATAAAATTTTACATATGTAGGGAGAGAGAGACAGAGAGAGAGAGTTGGTATGATCAAGGTACCAGTTCTTGTTTATTCTGGGGACTTTTTATATACAGTGTATTTACACAGCCATCCAATCATGTATTCATTCATTTCATTTAGTTAGTTATTGTGATGTACTGGACTATTATTATAATAGCCTACCATATTGAAAATTCGAATCAAACTATAAATTGAATAATAGTTAAGATAAAAAACTGAAAAGAATGTGCCTCATCTCTTAACATGAAAGCTTTTTCTACTTGGTATTTATGTTACAGCATTTTAAATAATTTTGTTCAGCTTTATAATGTGCTATCATGATTTTCTGCAAGTTACTGCTATTTATGAATCATGATATAGCTTTATCATTTATGGATACAATTTACTTTGGATTATACAGTCTTATTTCTAATTTTTGTTACCAGATTGTCCATAATTTTTTTTCATCTAAGTTTGTACTGCTAGATGCATATTATAGATTTATGCATATTTGCATATGAACTTATAAAACTGGGTATAGGTTATAAACATACATATATATAGACACATGCCATAAAGCTGTGTATCTGGAGTATTTTAGTAGATTATTCCAGCTCAGGAACATCACACTTGAGAATCTGCAGGAAATAAGATTCTGGGCTAGGGAAGAAAAACATTACATGATGATAGGGCATTAATAATAGTGAGACATCATTTTCTTTCTCTACAGCTTTAACTATTAATTGCAAATTCATAATTAAGTTTTTCTAACATAGAAACTCTTCTTTGATTACATTTGGAATAGTTGAATTAACCACCATTATATAAACATAAATGCAAAAGTAATCTTTTTTTTCTTTTTGAGTTGGAGTCTCACTCTGTCGCCCAGACTGGAGTTCAGTGGCCGCTCCCGGCCACTGCAGCCTCGACCTGCTGGGCTCCGTTGATCCTTCCGCCTCAGCCTTCCAAGTAGCTGGAATTACAAAGTTATGTGCTACCACGCCCGGCTGATTTTTTGATTTATTGTAGAGATGAGGTCCTGCTGACCAGGCGGGTCTCGAACCCGGGGGCTCAGACAATCCAGTCACCTCAGCCTCCCAAAGGCGCGGGATTACAGGCTGAGCCACCGAACCCGGCTGCAAAAGTAATTTTTAAAATAAATAATGGGAAACAACACATTGTTACAAGGGTGGCTGAATAATGAGAGTTGGAATTTCTTGCATGCTCATTGTGTGATGCTATTTAATGTGGTTAATATGCATGAACCGATTAAACATTCACAACAGACACATTAGAGAGGCACTGTTACTAACTTTTATAACCACATTTTCTGCTTTTTCTTTGTCAAGAAACTAATAACAGGAATTTTTCATTAAGATGGCCAGTGTGAGACTGTTAGAGTGTGTTTCTTCTGTGGAGTAAACCAATCTAGGGAGAACTTCCTCAGCACCCAGAGAGGAACAAGATCAGCAGCATGTCCCACAACTCATCAAAAAAAGGGATAATAACTACATAGTGAAAAGAAGAGAAAAATCTATGGACCTGGCTGTAACTAGTCAGACTCTCACCTGGATTACCACAGACCATGGTAACCTTTGGATATAAAGAGAAGATGAGTGAGGGTAATTCACAGTTCTGTGTTCCTGCTGTGGACTTGGAGGGCTGCCTGAGCCTTGCAGGACTCCAGTACAGCTATGCTTTGCTGAAACCCATGTGGATTGGTGTTGCACCAGCTTCCATATCCCAGGAACTTAACCCTTGCACAGTTGCTTTCTAGCCTGCCTAGTAGGGGATGGGACCCAAGGGACACGCAGACAGTTCCATAGCAGCAGACATTTCCTGGCTGGGTCTGCTGTACGAATACATGAAACCCTGACAGTTTGCAGTTTGCCATTCAAAAACCACAGAACCTGAGGCTAAGGCGGGAAACCATGTACGATACATTGACATAGCAACCTCTCACTCCCTGTGCAAATTCTTCGGTGACTGACCTGCATAACACCATTGCTCCAGTGGCCTGGGACTATCTTTTATTTATTTATTTATTTGTTTTGAGTTGGAGTCTCACTCTGTCACCCAGATTAGAGCGCAGTGGCTGCTCCCGGCCACCACAGCCTTGACCTGCTGGGCTCCGGCGATCCTTCTACCTCAGGCTTCCAAGTAGCTGGAACTACAAGCGCACGCTAGCATGCCAGGCTAATTTTTTGATTTGTTGTAGAGATGAGGTCTCACCAAGTTGCCCAGGGGGTCTTGAACCCACAGGCTCTGGCAATTCACTCACCTCAGCCTCCCAAGGTGCGGGATTACAGGCTGAGCCACCGAGCCCGGCTGGGACTATCTTTTAACCCACACTGGGATAGCCAAGAGTGCAATCTTATGGAGTGCTTGAAATCCTTCTCCTAGCCACACTTCCATCAAAATCTCAAGATAGACAGATAACTTGGGTAATCCCCACAGCCCCACCCTCTGTTTAGGTCAGCTGGGCTCCTTCTTGGAGCAACTCTCACCAAGAAGAAACTCTACAGTCATCATTGAAGTTGGCTTTTCCACAAGTGCCACCTCCTAGCTGGAGGGCAGCAACACAGACCATAATAATTCAGCTTGGGGAAAGGCCAGATCCCAGACTCCAGCTACAACACTTTCCAATCACTGCCATCACATAAGCCAAAGCAGACACCCAGCACAGGACTACTACAGCTGGCAGTTGAACAGCTCACCACACCAAGGATCTATATAACAAAGGGAAGACTCCACTGCCTACATAAGCCCTCTGGCAACCTTAAATAAAAATAGTCTACCCTAATGAGAAGAAACCAGAAAAATAATTCTGATAATATGGAAAACAGAGTTCTCCAACACTCCCAAAAGAAAACATTAACTCTTTAGCAAAGGACCCTACTCAAAATGAAATCTTTGAAGTTTCAGACATAAAATTCAATAGATTGGTTATAAAATTGATCAAAGAGCTTCAGGAGAAAATTGAAAACCAACATAGAGAAATTTAAAAGATTTCTCCCAAGAGATAGACACCTTAAAAAAACCCAAGCTCAAATTCTATAGATGAAAGCATCATTCAGGGAAACACAAAATGCAGTGGAAAGTTTTAACAGTGGACTAGAACATGCATAAGAAAGGATATCAGAACTTGAAGACAGACAAGTTTTGAATTAACACAAGCAGACAACAATAAACAAAAAAGAATCAAGAGAATGGAGCAAAATTTCCAAATGTGGGATTACATAAAATGTCCAAAACCTAAGAATCATAGGTCCTGAGGAAGAAGAGAAAGCAACAGGTTTGGAAAACCTATTTGAGGGAATAATGGAGGAAAACTTCCCTGGCCTATCAGATATTTAAACATCCAGATACAAGAACCTCAAAGAACCCTCAGAAGATGCATTGCAAAAATGTTATCCCCAAGGCATATAGACATCCAGCTATGCAAAGTCAATATGAAGGAAATAATTTTAAGAGCAGCGAGACAAAAATATCAAATAATTTACAAAGGTAAATCTATTAAAATAACATTAGACTTCTCAGAAGAAATCCTACAAGCTAGAAGGGACTGGGGCCCCATCTTCAATCTTCTCAAACAGAATAACTGTCAGCCAAGGATTTGTATCTCACAAAACTAAGTTTCATAAATGAAGAGGAAATGAAGACTTTCTCAGACAAGCAAACACTGAAGGAAATTGTTTCACCATCAGACTGGCATTACAAGAAATACTCAAAAGAATTCTAAGTACTAAAACAAAAGGTCAAAACACATCAATAGAAAAATACTAGAAATTATGAAGTTCACAGGCCTTATGAAACACCAACACAATACAATAAATAAATAGATAGATAAACAAATTTAAAAAACCAGTCAAAATGACCAATATGATGTATGGAATAGTGCCTTGCATATCATTATTAATGCTGAATGTAAACAGTCTCAATGCTCCACTAAAAATATATAGACCTGCAGAATGAATTTAAAAAAAAAACCCCAAATATCTACTGCATCCAAGAGACTTACTTAATACACAAAGACTTCTATAGACTCAAGGTAAAGGATTCAGGAAAATATTCCATGCAAATGGAAACCCCAAATGAGCAGGAATAGTCATTCTCATATCAGATAAAACAGACTTAAAATTAACAACGATAGAACAAGAAAAAGATGGCTATTATATAATGATAAAGGGATAAAACCAATGAGAAAATTTAGCAATTTAAAATATGTATGTGCCTAATGCCAGAGTTCCTAACTTTATATAATAAATTCTACTAGATTTTAAAAAAGAGATAAAATAAACACAACAGTAGTGGGAGATCTAAACTCCATTGACAGTTATAGACAGATCATCAAGGCAGAAAGTCAACATGGAAATACTGAAGTTAAACCAGACCCTAAAACAAATGGAAGTAACAGGTATCTATAGAACATTTCACCCCAAAGCTATAGAATATACATTTTTTTCTCAACAGTACATAGAACATTTACCAAGATAGACCATATGAAAGGCTATAAATCAGGTCTCAGTAAATTTAAAAAAATTTAAACTTGTATCAAACACCTTCTTAGATTACAGTAGAGTAAAACTAGAAATGAACTCAAAGAAGAACTCCTGAAACCAAACTAAAACATAGGAGTTAAGCAATCTGCTCTGGAATGATCCTTGGATCAATAATGAAATCAAGATGGAAATTTAAAAATTTCTTGAAATGAATGATAAGAATGAAACGAGTTATCAAAACCTCTGGGATCCAGCCAAAGCTGTGCTCAGGGGAAAATTTATAGTGCTTAAAGCCTACATTCATAAGACTGAAAGATTACATATCAACAACCTAACATTACATCTCAAGGAACTAGAAAAACATAAACAAACCAAATCCAAGGTTAGCAGAAAAAAAAGGAATAATTAAAATCAGAGCAGAACTAAATGAAATTGAAAGAAAAAATACAAAAGATTAATGAAAAAAGGGGTTCTTTGAATAAATAAAACCGATAGACCACTAACTAGATTGATTAAGAAACAAAGACAATAAATTCAAATTAGCTCAATCAGAAATGAAAATGAAGACATTACAACTGATATGAGAGAAATTCAAAAGGTCATCCAAGACAATTATGAACACCTCTATGCAAACAAACTGGAAAATCTAGAGGAAATGAATAAATTGTTGAAAACATACAACCCCTAGCCTTGAATCAGGAAATAGTAGAAATCCTAAACAGACAAATAATAAGTAGTGAGACTGAAGCAATAATTAGAAGTCTCTCAACTACAACAACAACTACAACAAAATCCAGGACTCGAGGGACTCACAGCTGAATTCTACTAGACCTTCTAAGAAGACCTAGAACCAATCTTACTGAAGCTATTATACAAGATGAAGATGGGGGGAATCTTCCCTAATTCATTCTATGAGGCCAGTATCATCCTGATACCAAACCCAGGAAAAGACACAACAAAAAATACAACTACAGACAAATATCCCTTCAGACACAGATGTGAAAATTCTTAACAAAATATTAGAAAACCAAATTTAGCAGCACGTTAAAAAAATAATAATACACCACAACCAAGTGAGTTTTACTCCAAGGATGTAAGGATGACTCAACATACTCAAGTCAATAGAAGTGAACCACTACTTAAACAAAATTCAAAGCAAAAATTATATGATCATTTCAACATATGCAGATAAAACATTTGATTAAAATCCAACATCCTTTCATGCCAAAAATCTTTAGCAAAACTGGCATACAGGGAACTATCTTCAAAATAATAAAAACCATATATAACAAACTCACAGTCAATGTCTTCCTAGATGGAAAAAAGTTGAAAGCATTCTCCCTCAGAAATGGAGCAAGGCAAAGATGCTCACTTCCACCACTCCTACTCAACATAATACTGGAAATCCTAGCCAGAACAACCAGGCAACAAAAAGAAATAATGGGTATCTAAATTGGAAAAGAAGAAATCAAACTATCTCTGTATTCTGACATTATAATTTTATACCTAGGGAATTGTAAAGACTCCTAAAAAAGACTCCTGGACTTGATAAATGAATTTGGTAAAATTTTAGGATACAAAATCAACATATACAAATCAATAGCACTGATATACACCAATAGTGACCAAGCTGAGAATTAAATCAAGAACTCAATTCCATTTACGATAGCAGTCACAAAGCTAAAATATCTAGAAACATATTCAACAAAGGAGGCAAAAGATCTCTACAACAGAACTAAAAACCCTGATGAAAGAAACTGTAGAAGACACACACACACACAAATGGAGAAACATCCCATGCTCATGAATTGGAAGAATCAACATTGTAAAAATGGTCATATTATCTGAAGTAATCTATTCAATACAATCCCTTCAAACTACCAACATTTTTTGTGGAACTAGAAAAACAATCCTAAAATCCATATGGAACCAAAAACAGAGCCAGAATAGCCAAAGCAATCCTAAGCAAAAAGAACAAAACTGGAGGCATCGCCTTACCCAATTTCAAATTATACTGCAAGATTGTAGTAACCAAAATAACATGGTACTGCTACAAGAGCAGATGTATGGACCAATGGAACAGATAAGAGAATACAAAAATAAACTCAAATACCTACAACCAACTGATATTTGAGAAGATAGACAAAAACATACATTGTGGAAAGGGCACTCTATTCAACAAATGGTGCGGGGAACATTGAATAGTTACATGCAAAAAAAAAAAAAAAGAAACTTGATCTCCATTTCTCCCCAAATACAAAAATTAACACAAGATGGATTACAGACTTAAATGTCAGACCTGAAACCATAAAAATCCTAGAAGAAAATATGAAAAAAACTTTCCTGGACATCAGTCTAGGCAAAAAAATTTATGGCTAAAACTCCAAAAGCAAATGCAACAAAAACAAAAATAAATAAGTGAGACTTAGACTTAACTATAAAGCTCTGCACAGAAAAAGAAATAATGAACAGAGTAATATGAAAACTAAAGAATGAGAGATGGTATTTGCAAATTGTACATCTGGCAAAGAACTAATACCCAGATTCTACAAAGATCTCAAACAAATTAGCAAAAAAAAAAAAACAAAACCAAAAAGCAAATAACCCCGTTAAAAAATGGGCAAAAGACATGAACAAACATATCTCAAAAGAAGATATACAAATGGTCAAAATAAATACAGAAAATGCGCAACATCACTAATCAGGAAATAGCAAATCAAAACCACAGTGAGATATCACCTTACACCAGTCAGAATGGCCATAATTAAATAAAACAAAATACAATAGATGCTGGCAATGATGAGCCAAAAAGGGAACATTTATACACTGTGAGAGTGCAAGTTTGTACAACATCTATGGAATCTGATCTGGAGATTTCTGAAAAAATTAAAGGAGATCTACCATTTGATCCAGCAATCCCATTGAGGTATCTACTCAATGGAACAGAAGTCACTATATTAAAAAGATTCCTGCACCTGCATGTTCATTGCAGCACAATTCACAATTGCAAAGCTCTAGAATCAATCTAAATGTCCATCAGCCAATCAGTGGATAATGAAAATATGGTACATATACACTATGAAATGCTACTCAGTTATCAAAAAAATGACAATGTCTTTTGCAGCAACTTGGGTGGAATTGGAGATTATCATCCTAAGTGAACTAACTTAGGAACAGAAAACCAAACACCGCATGTTCTCACTCACAAGTGGGAGCTAAACTAAGGATCCAATAAGACATAGAGAATAGTGTAATAGACATGAGACTCAGAAGGGTGAGGAAGGGTGAAGAATGGAAAGTCACCTACTGAATACGATGTTCACAAGTGGGAGTGGTTTGTAATCCTAAAGCACAGACCCAAAACCATTTATACCTCCTAAAGCTATTGAAATAGAGAAGAGAGAGAGAGAGAAATTAATAACAGTATTTTCTTGGGGAAATGGATGGATGTGGTAAAGGGGAAGGAGGAAGATATTTTATTGTACATATTCAATGATACTAAATTACATATATAAATAAATATGAGGTCTGACAATTAAGTATGTAAAGTTGCCACCATGTGCTTATGTTGGCATCACTGTACAAACAGCTTGGTAAGGTTTCAAAACCTTGGTATATCAGTGTTTCATAGCTTTGTTCATGTCAGTGTCTTGCTGAGTAGCATTCATTATTGTTGTTTCATGTTTTTGTGTGCCATCATGAGAATGTCAGAGTTTGAATTAGAGCAATGAACAAACATTAAATTTCTCATTAAACTTAGCAAGAGTGGAAGTGAAATCAGGGACATGCTAGTCCAAGTTTATGGGGATAATGTCATGAAGAAAAGGGCAATGTATAAATGGATTAAACATTTTTCTGTGGGGAGACCAAGCATCACTGATCTCTCTTGATCAGGACAGCCAGTAATGAGCAGAACTGATGAGACCATTGCACAAATTAATTGACTTGTGTCTCAAAATCTTTGACTGACTGTGAGAAACATAGCAGACCAAATAAACACTGATAGAGAAACAGTTAGGGAAATCTTAACTGAAAACCTTGGCATGAGATAGATGTATGCAAAAATACATCTAGGAACTCTTGCATCATGACAAAGCACCAGCTCACACAGCGCTCTCGGTAGGGGAGTTATTAACCAGTAAAGAACTGTATTGGGACCCCCTCTCTACTCACCTGATATGGCCCTCAGTGACTTTTTTATATACCAGAATATAAAAGAAATATTCAAAGGAAGACATTTTATGACATTCAGGACAATGAGGGTAGTATGACGATAGCTCTGATGGTCATTCCAGAAAAAGAGTTCCAAAATTGCTTTGACAGGTGAACTAGGCACTGGTGCCAGTGCATAGTTTCCCAAGGGAAGTATTTCAAAGGTGACCATAGTGATAGTCAGCAATAAGGTATGTAGCACTTTTTCTAGGATGAGTTTGTGAACTTAATCATCAGACCTTGTAAATGACTGCACAAGGCAGAGGTGCACTATGCAAGAACACTCTCATGTTGCTAATTTGGCACAAGACACACACATTTAAATGCCCTATTAAATGGAAAAAATCCCCACTTGTTAATGGCATTAAAATAAGCTCATTTATTAAAATGAAAATTGTCTGTTTTCTTAATTTTACTCTAGTTAAAAATTCATAAATCATATTTTTAAATACGATCAGACTTACCAGTTTAATTTCCCCGTCTTCTGATTTATATTTCAAGATATAAAAAATTTAATACTAGTCTAGAACAAGCAAAACAGTAATGTAAACCTCTTATTGACTTGTATCAATATGCTTATATAAATTTTTATATACATACACAAAAAAAAGATATGACTAAGATTTAAATCTTGCTTTAAGGCTAATTGAAAAACAATAATGGAAATGCTCCTAAGATGTGAGTCTGAGTAACTAGCAAGTTTTTTTACCAGGTGGATTTACATCTTGTTACCTCTCGCCTCTACTGGTGGTGATCATCATTAGTGTCCCATTTCAGTCTCACTTAAATTCAACTCCACATTTATGCTAGATGAGAATAAATATCTGGCAAAAAATGTGGGATTATGAGTATCACGACCATGATCATTAACCATGATCCTAGATCCATGTCTTCTAACCACATATAAGGTTATGTATGCCAGTTTTGCCTTTGAGAATCTGATCAGCCTTTAAAAAGAATAAATTGGAGGGGTCTAACCCAAAATCACACTCACGTCCTTCTTTTCCTTACACAAATTTTACATTTTTATGTCGTATGTTTTGGTGTATAATCAATTTGGAATAAATTTTGGTCTATGATGACATGGGTAGATTGAGGTTTATACTCATGTGCATCCAGTCCTTTTAGTCTGATTTGTGGCTACGATCATCTATTGTCCACAGAATGTACTTCATACCTTCCACATCAACTGAACTTGTGTGAAAGGGTGTATTCTGAACTCTGATCTGTTGATCTAAGTGCCTATCCTGCTACCAGCACAGCACTGTCTGGGTGTCTCAAGCTTTATAGTATGTCTTGGAGTCAGGCAAGAACCAAGGAGCCCTCACTTGGTTCTTGTTTTCTAGCATTCTTTTGACTAGGTTTATTGTCTCATCACATGCAGAGACACATGCCCATGAGCACACATGCACCATACATGACACACATGCACCACACATATTACATGTGTGAACAGCATGATCATGTGACATTCATCCCATGAATGCATGGCAGGTTCCACATTCCACATGAGCCAAGGCCACTCACTATAGAACAGCTCAAAGGCACATTAGTTATTATAAGTGATGACCCAACCAACGGGAAGAGGCCAAATAGAGTCCAGAGGAAAGGAGATGTGAAAGGAAGGGAGGATGGGGATGAGGAGAACACACACTCACATTCACATGCACAAGTGCCCCTGAAGAAAGGCACAGAGGACCCATGGAGTCAATGCTTTTACCTGACCCTGGTCAGGGTATAAAGACCCAACACAGAGGCTCCACATCCGAACACATTCCTCCCCACCTACTCCGCTGCCTGCTCATCCTCCAACCACCAGAACCATGAGCTGCTTTGGCTGTCCTGGAGGCTGTGGCACCCCCACTGTAGAAGCTGGCACCAGGTGTGAAGGCAGTGACTCTGAGCTGTGGTTTCAGTGATGGAGACTATGGTTCCAACTTGGAGTTGTGGCTCGCCTGTGAGGCCATGGTTTTACCTATGTGGGCTGTGGTTCCAGCTACTGCTTGTCTGTTGGCTGCTGCCAGTCTGTGTGCTGCACTAAGCCAGTCAGTTCCTGCACCAGCTGTGGTGAAGGTGGCTGTGGCGATCGTTGAAGCTGCAAGAGAGGCTTTGTTTATCTGGAGGATCCTTGAAAAGTCATGACCCTTGTGGTGGCTCCAAAGAGGGCAGGCTGTGGCTCCTGTGGTTGTAGTTAATCAAGCTGCCGCAGGCCTTGCTGGGCCCAGAACAGTTGCCGTGTCCCCGTGTGCAGCCAGGGCAAGATCTGAACTTCAGGCCACAGGCTCCAAGTAGATCAGATGCACACGTTGCAGTTCTGACCCTATCCTTTCCAGGACAGGTCGTCCAAATTCGCTGCCCCAGTAAGTGGCTTCCAGGTTCTAAAGGAGAGAATGGACCTCCTCACGCCTTCTGCCCCATGCTGGTATCCCCTGCCTCATTTGCTCTGGGTGTGTGAGTCATGATCCTTCCATGCTCCCTGAGCATTTACAGTCCCTCAAGGCCGGGCCCCCAAAGCGCATGCCCCTCTCCTCCAAATGAGACTGGGCTGTGCCTGGCCACTCCCTGAGGCCGAGATCTGAGGTACAACCCTGGGGAATCCCACACCTCTCTTCCCTCACATCACCTGGCACAACCCTCATGCCTTCCCTGGGACTTATCTGTGCTGCTTTCTCCTGCCAAGTCCTGATGAGACCTGGTGACAGCTTGAAATGAACACATTCCTCACCAAGACTCTCTGTGCTTCCTAAACAGACACTCCAATGGGAAAGTCATGATGGGATTCAAAGGGATGGGTGTATACCCTGCTGAAATTATTTTCCTAAAGGCAAATTTGGTAATACTTCCTAAGTTTTCACTAGTGTCACTATTTTATTACCTGCAAATAAGTAACAATACTGAAAAACAGTGAAATGGTTATCCTCAAGCATTACTAGTATAATTATACATTGTTAGATGCTTTCTGGAGAAAAAGTGATCCATAGAAAAATTTACCAAAAACTTGGAAAATGTTCAATATATTTAATTCTATTTATGGAAATAAATCAAAACAAACAAAACAAAGAGAGAGATGTTCAAAAAGATTAAGTTCATCATCATCGTAATAAGATACTTTGGATAATGGAATAATGGTTTGCAAGGTAAATAAATAAAACAAAACACAAATTGCTGAAAACAGCTCTCTTTCCATA
Organism: Carlito syrichta; assembly: GCF_000164805.1. NCBI lineage: Eukaryota > Metazoa > Chordata > Mammalia > Primates > Tarsiidae > Carlito > Carlito syrichta. Next base: position 96,788 of record NW_007248588.1, read on the forward strand.
GGTGATTATAAGGAAAAGTTGCTTGTTTCCATTTTTTTCTAAACGTGCAACTATGTTCATATGATTAATCAAATTTTGCGTGACATAAAAACGATGTTCACCCAAAGCAGTGAATATACATGAAAAGGTAAACATTATACAATCAAGTGAAAATCAACGTTCAAATAGAGTCAATGATTCCAAATTTGTTTTATAAATTATAACAACATACGAAGGCAAGTAAATTTATATATGACAAAATACACACAGAAGTTGTCTATCGGTATAGGATAGGTTCCTGATACATTTACTTTCTTTATATTTGTCTGTATTTGTAATATGAGTGTTTATAAAGAAAATAACTGAAGTCTCGAATAGATAGCATTAAGCTGTTAAACACAACTTGTATCAAGCAATTATAATTCCCTCTGGCTTTTGTTTTTCTACCCAGAACAACTAGTGCCAAAACCCCTCCTTTCTCTCAAGATTTTTGACTTCCCCCTCTTTTGTAGTACCCAAAATGTCTATCTGCACAATTTGCTCAATTCTTGTCTCATTTCAAATGAGTCAAACACATAGTTTATACTATAAGTTTTAGAAGGTCAGTAATCAAGTATATCTCTGCTGTTGAAGCTCTCCCTTCCCCAGAACAGAAACTGCTTAATAATAATTTGCTGAGTACACCAATAATAACTAGTACTAGCATGTATGCATTGATAACCATATACTAGATTGTATTTCTAAGTTCTTTGCACATAGTAACTAATTTAATACTCACAACACCCTACGTGATAGCTGCTTTCATTAACTTCATGTCACTGTTGTAAAAAATGAAGCATAGAAATGTTAAGTAATCAGACAGAGGTTACTCTAGTGGATCCAGAACCTGACACATGAACTCAAGATTATCTCATGGGAGGACCACCTTTATTAACAGCTGCTATGATATAGCATGCATTTCTGTGCACATGGCCAGAGAGACGACATGTCTTTTTTCAAAACTAAAAATAAAGATTTTTGTTTCCCAGTGATCTACAAAGATGAGTAAAACCAGATTTATAAGAATGGTACATGTATATAATTCAAAGGCATCAGTTTGAAACTTTAATGCAATTTCTCTTGACTAAAAATACAGAAAGTAAAAACAAGGACTTACTTCTGGTTCTCAACTACAATTATCTTCTCGGTCTCTGGTTGAGAAAGTCTCTTGGTACCTCTCCGATCTGTAAAATGTAGTCATATTTATACCAGGATGTGGAAGGTGGAGGCCTGCTCTAAATGCACATCTCAGAGGGACCGAGGAGTATTACTTATGGGAGCACTTCTCCTGTGTTTACCTGGACCACTTTGGCATCAGGAAGCTAACCATCTGCCTGCCATCTTTTCTATGATGTCTAACGTATCAGTGTTTGTCACGCAGGTTCTGTGGTGGGCACACAGGGGTTTCATCTTGAATTCTCTCTTTAACGTACTATGAACACTTAACATGCAATATACTCTTTTACCATTTGGAAATGTGAAATACATTACTGTTAACTATAGGCCTTAATGCTTTAAAACAGATACATAAAAAACTAATCAGCTTGCACAACTGAAACAACTTTATACCTAAAATTTGTATAGAAAATCCACTTCTGCTAGGCTCGGTGGCTCAGCCTGTAATCCCGTGCCTTTGGGAGGCTGAGGTGAGTGGATTGCCTGAGCCCACGGGTTCGAGACCCGCCTGGGCAGACGAGACCTCATCTCTACAATAAATCAAAAAATTAGCTGGGTGTGGTAGCGCGCTGCATGTGATTCCGGCTACTCGGAAGGCTGAGGTGGAAGGATCGCCGGAGCCCAGCAGGTCGAGGTTGCGGTGGCTGGGAGCAGCCACTGTATTCCAGCCTGGGTGACAGAGTGAGACTCCAACTCAAAAAAAAAAAAAAAAATCCACTTCTCCCTTCTCACTGACTCTGCCAACCACCTTTGTACTCTCTGTTTCCATGACTTTGACTATTATAGATACCTCATGTAAGCAGAGTCATGCTGCATTTGTCTATTTGTGACTGGCTTATTTCACTTAGCATAATGTACTTCAGGCTCATCTCTGTTTTCACATATGGCAGGTTATTCTCTTTTAAGGGGGAATAATATACCTTTGTATGTAAACACCACATGTTCATATTCATTCACAAGCATCTGGATTGTTTTCCCATCTTAGCTGCTTTGTAGAATCCTGCTCTGAATATGGGAGTGTAGATATATCTTTGAGCTCCCAATTTCAATTCTTTTAAATATATAACCAAAGAGCGGAATTGCTGGATTATATGGTAACTCCACTTTTAATCTTTTGAGGCACTTCCATACTGTTTTGCATAGCTGCCACACCACTTCACATTCCTACCAAACATGTAAGTGACTTGCAATTTCTCCACACACTCACCAACATTGATTGGCTTTTGCTCATTTGATAACAGCCATCCTAAAAGGAGTAAGTGGATATCACCTTGTGGGTTTGATGTGTGCTTCCCTGGTGATTAGTGATGCTGAGCATCTTCTCATATACCTATAGGCAACTGGTAGGCCTTTTGTGGAGAAAAGTCTACTCAAGTACATTGTCCCCTTTTAAAAATAGGGCTATTTTTGTTTGTTGTTGCTTTATTTTTGACTTTTGAATACTAGGAGTCCCTCATATATTTTGGAATTTAATGTTTATCATATATATGGTTTGCAAGTATTTTCTTCCATTCTGTAAGTACTTATTAACTTTATACAGATGCCATTTTTCCTTTTGTTGCTTGTGCTTTTGTTGTCATCTATAAGAGATTACAGTCATATCCAGTGTCATGGAAGTTGCACTTCTAAGTAGAAGAAACTGTCCTTTCCCCCACTGTGTAGCTGTGGCAGCTTTGTTGAAGATCACTTGACTGTATATATGAATTTATTTCCGGAATCTCTATCATCTTCCATTGGTTTATATATCTGTTTGATATGGCCTATATTTCGGTAGGAATAAAAAATAATATTTTTTTATTTAAAGATGTGGGGTACAATTCAGGGTTAGGTATACAAATGTTGATTATGCAGGTACCCTTGTTGATGAGGTATGCCCCTCCCTCTCCTAGCAGTTTTCCTCAACTGCCAATCCCACCCCCCTCCACTTTCTTACAGTTTTATAATTGTTCAAAGTCCACTTATGAGTGAGAACATATGATACTCTGTTATTTGTTTCTGTTCTAGATCGGAATAATTACATTTTAATTGCTCTAGTGTATAATATTTGGAAATAAGAAAACGTGGTGCTTCCATCTTTGTTCTTTCTCAATATTGTTTTGGCTATTTGGGGTCATTTGTGGTTTCATATGAATTTTAGCATTGTTCCCATTTCTGTAAATGTGCCAATAGTATTTTCATGGGGATTGTTGTGAATCTATAGGTCAATTTGGAGTTTTTACTTTCTCTGTGAATTATTGTACGCTTCTTTATGTTAAGCATCAATGATGAATGGAGTTCAAGACAGGAAAATCGGCATAGTCTCCTGGAAGGTTTAACACCATAATATTATTTAGATTGTTAGTCATAATAGTGGCATTATGAGCTAGGTCCAGAAGGACTAGGACTTTGCACTGATTTTAGTGCTAATGCAGAAAGCAGAGAAAATATTGTGGGAGTTAACATATCTCTGGCATCATAAACTAAACATATTTTTACATGTTAATAAGTCTATTTGAACTAATTTCAGTCCAGTGCATCATCAGTTACATCCCAGAATCTAAAAAGTGATATCTTGCATCTTCCTTTAATTCACAAAAAGAAGTGATTTCACTCACTAATGAAAATTAGGACACCTCTCTTTACATGAAAGGCCACTAAGTCACATACCTGGGTTTAACATTGCTACTTACTTATTCATCCAAAAACTCACCTTGAACATTAATTTACCACCAAAAATATCACACAGATTTCTGCAAGGTTTACAGTGAAATCAATATAGATTTTTTTTTTCAGAGAACCTATGGTGTGATGGACAAAATAGAAGCACTAGAGAAGAAGAAAAATAAAAAAAGAGAAGGAGACACTACCAGGAGGGGCTTTCAGAAAAGAATTTAACACTTTTTCTTTTTTCTTTCTCTCCTGTGCCATCTTTCTGCTTATGTGTGACAACATAAGGCTATGGTTAGGATTGCACAACAAATAGCTTCTGCAGAAAGCCTCATTACATGCTGAATTTGTCACTTTAACTTAAATCCCTAGATGATCTTAGAGATACTCCAGTTCACCCAATAACACATTTCACTATTACAAGGGCAAGGCCTGTCCAAATTGGACATCTGGTTCTTTCTATGGGGCTAGAATTTTAGGTTCATGTATTCAGGTTCTTTGTCTAAATTTAACAGTAGACAAAACTGTTTTGGTGAGGGTTTTGCAATTAAATTATGCCTCAAACAGAATTTTTTTTAAAAGGTGAAAGATAATTCATGAATTTAGACTAATCCTAATTCTGATTGTCGGTAGTCTTCCGCCATGCAATAACTTCATAGTGGAGGCATGGGGAATACCAGTAGTTCTTCTCCACTCGTGACCCCTAACATACCACACACCCCACAGGGAATTTTGCCTGTTGTGCCCCTTCAGGATTTATTTTACCTGCATAAGAATCAATGAACAACCATCCTCATAAGAAACTCCATGTCTCAATAAGTAGAAAATAAGAGACCAGTGTGGATTAGGCACTCTAACAATATTATTGTTACTCTACAATGAATCAGAAACTGAACATTGGTATACATTACTTAATTTGTCCCACAGAATAAATAAAAATTTGACAACAGATGTAAATCCCTCTAAATAGGCATCTCGTGGTAAAGTGCTCTTTTGCTGGTTTGGAGTAAATACAAATGGGGCAAAGATTAGATGTTTGTCTCAAACATTAACAACTATAGCTGACTCTAATGACTCCTAAGAAATGTCTAAGTTCCCTTACTAAAGTTATTTTAGATAACGGATTTTTTTTTTTGTATTCTTTGCTAGCCTGGAGAGAGTGTGTGCGATGGCTAACATTTCCTGCTGTACTGAGATTCCTACATCTGGTATTGCAGAAGGTTTGTTACAAGAAATCAGTAAAGAAGTTACTTGGCTGAAACCCTTTGAGTTGGTTTGGTTCATGGAGACCTTGGATGAGAAGCACGTTTTAGGTGCCTGTTATTAGCCTACTGATCATCATCATCAGAGTCTCCCTGGTACATTTAATCTTTTCAAGTGTCTTAAATGCTTATATGTAGTCATCCACTGTGTGTTACATGGTCTCATTTTCAGTAGAAATGGAAAGAACATTTAAAAAAATCATTCAACTAAACTGACACTATGACTAGTAAATTCCATACTGAGATCAAATAAGTTCATTATGGTGGTATCAGAGAGAGTTATTTGTGCTCAAGATTTTGGTCATGCTCTCAAGACTGAAGGGCTGATCAAAAGAAAAAAACACTTTAAAAAAGAAATTATTAATTTAAATGAACAAGTCACTGGCCTGAGGCTATCTGTACTACAGACATGTAGTACAAATAGTATATGTAGTACACTTTCTACAAGTTTGCCTCATAAATGGAATATACTTAATGCACATGTTTCCTGACATTTTTCTTGAAATAATCTAAAGACAATGAGAAAACCTGCATACTTACATGGTTGTTCAATCCTTGCAGTGTGGGGCCGATAGAGAAACCTGAACATAAACAAAATGCAAAATAATCATTTTGATGCAAAAGTACAAATTGCCTTTTTAACTGAGCATCAAACTATGTGTTTCCACATTATACTGAAAAGGAAGAAAGTTGAGGCTCCTAGATTGAACGTAAATAAAGCAAACCTCCTTTGGTCACATGTTACATGTGGACTCTCAAAGTCAAACTCATCAGAACAGAGAGGAGAATGGTGACGACAGAGGGCAGGGTCAGAAGAGGAACGCCAAAGAATGCAAAACATCATCTACACAGGGGAGGTAGATTCAAGAGATCACTTGTATAACATGGTGACTACGGAAATAACGATGTATACTTTCAAATTGCTGATGGATTTTAACTGTTCTCAGATACAAAAAAATGACAAAAATAGAGGTAATGCATGTTAATTTACTCAATTTAGTCATTTCACAATGTATGCCTATATTACAACAATGCTGTGAACACACCAAAATATATGTGTGTGTGTGTGTGTGTATATATATATATATATATATATATATATATATATATATAATTCTTATTAGTGAATATGAGCTAAATAAACTTGAAAATTTATTCTTTAATTAAGAGAGACCACAAACACCAATAAAATATAAAACAAACATGACAAGCAATAAATGTAATAGAAATGATTCTGTCATTTAAATGAAAATTGCAGCAAAATTTTAACATCACAGCAGTAGCAGAATTAGGAAAAGGAGATACATTGCTCATAGCCATGATTAAAGTTCTTAAATTCTTTGGTCATCCAATTAATGCATAATAGAAACCATATAAATATTTTTTAACAATAAAATTTTCTGCTTATTTTACACAAAACATTATGACACATCACACAGAAGTTACGACATGATCATGTACTTAACCAATTTGCTCTCATTAGACACTTTGGTTGTTTCAATATTTACTACCTTGAATAATACTGAGATGAAAACTTTCAGGAGAGTATGTGATTTTAAACTCACACAGATTGATATGTGTAATTTTCTAAGAACACACTTACAGACATATAATTGTTGCATTAAAGAAAGCATGCTAAAATAAACTATTTTGAACACTTTGCCAAAAAAGAAACACTGCCATAGGTGTAGATGGCATCAAATATGTAATAGGCCACTATGATGAGAATGTCAGTCACAAACTGGTTGATAAATATCATGAATACAAAGAGAGTGTAAGATTAGACACTGCACAAAATACAAATGTCAGTGATCCAAATTTTCAGCACACAAGCGAAAGTATTTCACTGAGATTTTTCCAGATTTGGCCAAAAAGTCCTAAAAATTTTTATGAGTGCAATGAGAAAAAAAAATGTTTTAAAGCACCACCACCAAAAAAAAAACAATCAAAAGAAATCAAAATTGAAGCAGGCAGGACAGAGGAAAAACTCAAATATTTCTCAATTCTTTCACTAGAATATAAAATTATAAAATTGTCATCATATGAAACAGTGATCAAAGAGTATGCAGCCCAAAAATATAGACAAAGAAATTTAAAGGAATGGAGTTCAGCCATTTAATTCAATAGCACAATGTTATTTTCTACATTTGGTCATCTTTGTGGTATTTGTCGATTCTAATTTATTTCAATTTCTTTCCTCAATCTTATTATTAACTGCAGCATACTCACACCCTTTCTGTAGCTGGACCTCCAAAACAGAGGAACCATCAGATACTAAACAAAGTTTAGGTTGGAAATGAGAATACATTTTATGTAGGCAACAGGCAGGCTTAAGAGCTCAAACCAACAAGTCGACACAACGCCCCCCGGTGGGGACCCTAACAAAATCCCAGTGCTCTGACCGCTGTCCTAGGGAACAGTAGCAAGAATTGCATCGTCCCCCTAAAACCACCGCGTGCAGTCCTCAAATTCTCCAGGATAAACAGCGTTATTGAAAAATCATGTAATTAAAATCGCAGCATTTTCAATTGTGTTCTCAAAACACCAGCAGGTCCAGATGTTTTACAAGCAAGTTCTACAAAGCATTCAAGAAACATGATGACGCCAATATAAACTGTTCCAGAGAACAGAACAACTTAGCTAGTTCTGGATTTGAGCCTCCTGCACAGGGCTCTCCGTTGACGGCCCTGGGCAGGTTTGGGCAGGTGCAAATACCTGAAAGAGGCCATTCTGTGTAAGAGGAAATAATTCCCACTGAGAGGGAAGTTAGGCATCAGAGCATAGACAGCAGACCTTTGTCGGGGCACAGACTCAAAGGTTTATTCATTGTTTTTCTTCTCTATCTTTCCCCCTATTATTCATGGAGTGGTGGTGGTTTCCTCTCCCCACAATTTCTTCCTAGGACTGGGATGGGACCAGTCTAGCAGAGCATTTGAAAGGCACTCTATCAACATCAACCCTTCAGGAAGGCTTGTCCAGATCCCTCAACAACTCAAGCACCACCTCCCTTCTCCCACCTACAGAGCCCGAGAAAAGTAAAAGCTAGCGACACCCCAGGCCCTTCCCTGCCTCAAAACCTTTGACCTTGCTCTTTTCTCCTTGTGGAACAATCTTCTCAGACTTTTTTTTTTTTTTTTTACCAGAGTCACCTCTTCAAAGGTGCAGGGTCAGCCTAAACACACACACACACACACACACACACACACACACACACACACACACACACACACACACATATACACACAGTACTGGAGTCCCCTCAAGAGGCCCCGATCCACCCTCTCTTTCTTAGAAATGGAGGTTGAGTCAATGTGTGATGTCGGCACAAAATAGTGAACTCATTGACAGGTGACATCTTCAATCTTCCGTCATTTGGTCACTGAAAAGGCAAACTGAGGTAGGGTGGGCCGGTGCCCTGGGAATAACGCAAAGAATTGGAAAGGAGACAGAAGTAAAGTTTATTTTCCACTTTCTACAGACAGAAAGGGACCTACACTCATAGGCAAGTGTGACCTCGAATGCTGGGGAGCTGAGTGTATTTAAGGCTCTTGAAGGGGAGTTTGAACTAGGAAGAACGTCCAGACTGCACTTTCTGGTGTAGATAACAAAACTCACGTAAGTCTTGTCTCTTGACATCACCAGGCACCAGTATCTCATGACTCCAGGTGGTGAGCTGGAGGCTGGCGTGGGAAACTGATAACAATCATCAAGACCAGAAACACAGATGCCTTGAACAATTTGGGTTGCATAGTTTCTAGTTGGTTACAGATTTGGCTTATTCCAGGAGTTTTGGTTCACAAGGCTAGATTAAACATTATACATAAAATTAACACAAAGGCATGAAAGAAAGCAGTTGTCATTTAAAGACTAAGGAACAGACTCATTTCTGGGTGTTAGAAAGTTTCAATAGGGCCCATTTCTTAGCTAAGTCTGATGGAGGCGTTTCCAGGGACGTCTGGTCTTTTGTGTGCGTCTCCTGCTTGTTAGGGGGTTCGATGAAGATGGTGGTGTTCCCTTCAGTACCAGCAAGTTACTAGATCCATGGACAGTGAAAGGCTGGGGGGTGTCAAGGAAAAATGTTTGCTTTTAAATTCAAAGGGCTTCTACATTTAGCCCAACTCAGCTGGATACACGTTTCTAAGTTTTTTCTTTCTGTTATATGATGCTATGCCAGAGTCAGGTGGGAAAATAAACTTAGTATATAGGGTAATAGGGTAATACAAGTCTTTTGGGCAAGTTTTTATTGGGCAGTGACTTCCCCAGCTTTTAGTTAGGAATCTGGGTAAGAACAATTAGGACTGGACTGACTTAAGAGGCTTAGAATCATTGTCAGGTCACAGACAGACACACAAGTTTACCCACAGATGCACGCCCATGGGTACACTGTATGCACACATGTGGACAGTTTGAGATGGAGAATGCAGACTCTGGGCCCTGCTGACCTGGGCAGGGCCCATTGTGATGCCTTCTGTGACCCCGTGATGCCACCGTCACCCAGCACCCACCTGCCTCTTTGTGTGGAGCAGTTGGAGACGTCGAGTGGTGTTAGTGACTGGCTCTACAAGCACAATGGTTTTAGCAGTGACTGGTGTATATCTGGACAACTGACTAATCAGACTCTGGTGAGTATGACCTCCCTTTTCTCTCCTGCTGACTTGGGGACAGTTATTCTCATGGGCGGCTGCCGAGGGTCATCTCTGAACGCTCACTGAATGCTTATTTTGCCCTGATCGTGCAGACAGTCATCATCATCTCAGTCATTCTGATGGTAAGTGCCTGGGGGGTAGGGGCTAATATACCCATTTAGCAAGTGGGACATCTGAGGTCTGAGGGGAGGTCACTGGCCCAGGGACCCACACTTGGCACCAAAGGCCGAGTTCTCAGCCCAGCCCAGTGCTGAGCTGGACTCAAGTCCTGGCCTCTGCAGTTCCCTAGATAAGGAATCTGTCTGGTAGTCCAGGACCCCAATGGTTCATAGCCTGATCTGGAAGAACCACTGATGGAAACCCTGAGAGAAGAAGGATGTTCTCTGTCCATGTCTGTTCCCTAAGGTGGATCCCTACAGGATGGATGTCGTCAACCCAGTCTTCAGAAGCAGTCACTGATGGTTGCTGTGGGACACCACCCCCAGAACATGGGGTCCCTCCCTTGAAGGTGGGGAGGGAGTCTTCTGCCCTGGGGAGTTGAGAACAATCACAGAGCCCTGGAAGGATGACCTGTGGATGATGAGTGGCCCTCCTGTGTGCAGGGCCGGAGACAGTGACTCACTCTCTCTTTGGTCTCTCTGTTCCATCCTCCAGATCCATTGCTCTCCCTCTACTCTGAGTTACCAGGAAAGATGATCCCCCTAGGTGTCTTAAGGACCTAATCCCTGCAAGTTATGTGTTCCTTTTGGTGAACTGGGAAAATGAAGCCTCTTCCTGAACTGACAGCTCAGAACAGTGGAATTGTTTTTCCTCTACATGAGACCTGGTCTCCATGAGCACAGAAGCTGCTTTGGAGGCAGGAGACCATCCTTTCCCTACCAAACCCTTCCCACCCTGTGGGGAGAGGATCTGTTAGCAAATTCAGTGGCCACAGTGAGTTAAGACTTGAGTAGCATGGAGCAGTCATGAGCTTTCTTGTTTCCTGCAGAACATCAGATATCTTCGTGGTCCCAGAATGATCCTGCTAGGAAGATCCTACAGAGATCTGTGGTCCCTGAGGCCAGGTGACCTCCGGGTACCAGAACTATCAGAGCCCTTCCTTCTTCGTTAGTGGATGCCGTTCATCCTGCTGGGCGGGTGGATGCCCATCTCGGGGATAATGGTTCTCACTGTCCGGGTACTCTGTTCTCAAGTCCTTAGGGAAGATCTAATCCCTGAGGAACAGAAACAGGGACTTCAGAGGCCCAGGCATGGGTAGGGCCACTGGGTCTTAGCCCTTCTCCCAGCAGTGGTGGGGGGAACTAAGCTCACCCAGCCTCTGGTAGTCCAGCAGGAGCAGTTCAGGGTGTCCTTGGAAGCTTTTGCATGCAGTGGACTCTGAGGGTCATTTTGTCTTGCAGGATGGAAGAGGAGGAGAATGAGGAAACCCTACCACCAAGGAGAGATGGGAGATTATTGTTAAATATGAGCAGGTGCAGATCAGCTGTTCCCTTCAGGGAGTCGGGGCCTGATCTCTCCAGCCGGACCATGGTCACAGGCTCCCAGGGTCCCTTGGGACATAAGAGGAAAGGGCCGCCCATGCCACTTGTTCCCACTCCCTCCCCTGACTTTCCACCTGGCCCACTTGGGTTGCAGGATGCCGAGCATGGCTGCAAGGGGACACGGGGCACAAAGACACATGGACATATATACATTGACAGATCGCATTGGGGTTGTGCAATGAATCCTCTGCCCCCCACCCAGCTCTTCTCAGGGAGGGGCTCTGTTTTAGAAAAGACACTCTCAGGCAGGGCTCATCTCCCTGGTTGGGATCCATCTCCTTCCCAGGGTGGAAACTCCTCCCTGCTCCTCTGAGGGCCAGCCTCGGAAACCGTGAGTCCAGAGCCATGAAGCTTATTCTGAGAACTTGGAAGAATGGGTAGGGACAAAGTGGGGTCTAGGCCAGACCCATGGGCTCTCAGCAGGGTTGTCTCACATCAGCATGCGAAGAGGGGCAGCCTGTGGGTCTGGCCTCATACCCCTGGAACCTGTCCTGGTTAGATCCACAGGGTTAGCCACAGGTTGAGGGGTCACTTTTTCTGTCTGTGAGCAGTTGTCTAGCAGGTGTCCAATGGCTCAGGGGTTAAGCAAAGTCACCCCATGAGGAGGAGTGCAGGGCAGTGAGGGTCACAGCCCTGGAGAGAAGATGGGTAGGGCCCCAAGTGGGCATCTTAGGGAAAGAAGTGGGTGGTAGAGCTTACAGGTGAAGTGGACAGACAACTGGGTCAGCTGCTCAGAGGGGATGTGGGACCCGGTGGCAGAAACCAGCCTGAAGTCTGTCCCTACGGAGGTCACAGGATGGAGAGGGATAGGAGCCTGGGGATGTAAGGTGAGAGGATCACATGGGATGGGCGACTCTAGGAAGCACTCGTAGGAAGCTGACCTCGAGTTGGCCAACAGTCTGGGGAGGACCGTATGTGGGCAGGGGTTAGGACAGGCACTCATCTGGCAACTTCTACAGAAGGGATTCAATCCATCCCCTTGACTCTACAGGGCCCTCAGTGACTCTGCTCTCGCAGGCTCTGTCAGAACTGGGGGTGAGGGCAGATGGGAAAGTGTGTTGGGGCATGAAAGAAGGAGGGGATAACTTCAGCAGTCCCAGGCCACAGCTCCTGCAATGAGTGGAAGGAGGATGTAGCTGGAGATAGGGCTTGCTTCCATGCTGGCTGCCTGAGGGCCCTCGCTCACCATCCCTGTCCCTGGCATCTCCCCAGCCAGGCTCAGAAACCCAGGTAGAAGGTGGACAAGGCAATTGGGTTGACAGGCACGAAGGTCTTACTCAGAGGTTCTGACAGGACAAGGGTCGAATGATGGCCGGTTAGATGGTCACATTCTCTGGTCAGACAGGATAGGGGAGGTGAGACAGAGAACAGGCGGAATCCACTGCAGGTGCAGAGACAAGCAGGAGCTCACACCCAGTGAGGGCCATAGGCATGAGGAGCCAGGTTCCAGTGCACTGCTGAGTGCTCTAGGGAGTGCTCAGGCCATTGTTGAAGCCAAGCTTTTGGACCCTGCTTGAGGACGCAGTCACTTTCTGGGAACCACAGTTGGGGCCAGCTCCCACTCTGTCCCATCTCGGGACTGGATATTCTCGGTTTCTGCAGAAGAAGCTTCCTCCAGAATGGGAGGGGAGCCCCAGGTATAGCTTCAACCCACATGGGTCCGAACAGTATCAGCCTGACCTGAGATCTTTCTGCAGTGAGTCCTGGCCCAGTCAGGGTGTCAGCTGCAGGGAAGCCCCATCCACCCTTCCATGATCTATCTCTTGGGCTAAGACCTGGAGGGGATGGAGATGGGGATGGCACCACTCAAGGAGGGAGATCCTCCTGCCTGGGTCCTCAGCTCTGACTCAGTTGCCTTACAATGAGTCACCACTGCGACAGTGCCCTGGAGGTGAAGATAAGGTTCCAGGACTGCTACAAGTGATGCTGACCTAGTAATGGGCAGCTGGTGGGGATATCAATGAGGCAGGGTTGGCCTGTGGGCATGGGAAGTGGTGAGGGGGCATGACCCACCAATCTGTGGGAGGGGCCACGGTTCCTGCTATATCTGACCTCTATAATCTCTCCCCACAGTTGTTTTTGCTTTTGTTTTTTTTCCTCTCAAACCCACTACTGGGCAGCACAGTTTGGGTTCAAGGGTCACACTGCACACTGATGCTAGGATCCCACCTGAAGGCTGGAAGCTAGTCATAATTCAGGGTGTCTGTGTCCTCCAGTCACCAGGCCAGGCCACCGGGGCCCTCCTGGTTGAACCCCAGGGTCTGTCCTTCCCTGGCTCCTCCTAATTTGGTACCATCAGGGCCTTGAAAACACAAGCTTGCACCTATGGGTCATTTCAGAAAGCCTACAGCTCCACTAATTCCACTGTCCTATACTAGCAAAAACTCAGGAGATATGACGAACTAAGAAATGGTTGAAAATGATGAAGAAGTGGGAGAAATATAAAGGAAGTAAGAAGGTAGGTAGACATGGAGAGCGGGTGATGTATGGTCCTCACACACAGGACAGCAGGTTGGTCCTCAGCTTTTCTGCTCAGTCAGCAAGGGTCCTCTTTCTGGGCATCTGACTCCAGGGTCTGGGCCACTGATAGGTCAGAAGCAGAGATGTCTTCCAGTGACCAGAAAGAAGGAACAGGTCCAGATCAGAGTTCACAACCCTGAGCCCTCGTCCATTCTTTCATGATGGGTGGGGAGGCTCAGTCCTAGAGAGAGGACCAATCTCTTCTGAGGAATCACAGAGACAAAACCTGGAAACTTCCAGAATCCTTAGTCCCCAACCCACCCCAGGTTGCCCTGTGGCCTGTGTCATCAGACTGTTCTCTCTATAGATGTCTCGCCGGGTGTACAAAGGCATCCCTCCTCCAATGCAAGGCCATGTCTGGTCTCTCCTCCTGGGCGTGGATGAGTTGAAGATGCAAAATCCAGGGATCTATTGGCTATGGCCCATCCTCCCCAGGGCAGAACGGGACACACAAGGTAGAATGTGTGGGGGGCCCAGGTCTCCAACTGGAAGAAGGAACCTCAAGTTAGAGGGGCGGTCCATCCTACATCCTGTGCAGATGGTGATGTGAGTCCCCAGAAGAGCTGGGTTCAGGTGGCCCTCCCTGGCTTCGAACATCAGAGATATCTGCAGAAGAAACCCCTCCCCGTGGGGAAGTTATGAATGTGTGATGACAGCTGTGTGTGCAGTGAGTCTCCTGGATTCTGACGCTGCTTCCTTCTCTTGGCCCCGCCTCACAGAGCATGAAGGAGCAGGGAAGAAGGACATCCCAGCACATAGGCCAAGTTGACATCAATGTGAGTCTTACTCTCACCAAGAACATCGCATGCTACAGGGTCCAGGGGAAACAGCAAAATCCAAAAGGATGGTGCTTCCCAGGGGGTGGAGAGGTCTCAGGCCACAGGCAAGAGTTCTAGAGGAGAAGTGACACAGCCAACGAGGGCCCTCCTGGACCAGAAAACCGACAGTGCCATTGACCGACCACCTACTGGGCTCCTAGCCCAGGACCAGACTGGGGTTTGTGAAGCGAGAACCCAGGGGGCTCCCAAGGGGACACACACAAGCCACAGCACCATGCTGCATGGTGAAAAGTGCTCTCGTACCGATCAGAAGTGGAACAGGCACACACAGGAGCTGGGTCCCTTCCCTGGAAGCATGACGGCAGCCCACATTGAGGAGGACATGAAGTCGCAGAAGCTCTCCTCTGTGGCAGATGGAAATGCAAAACGACAGCCACCCTGGAGGACAGTGGAGCGACAGCTCACAGAGCTAAAGGCACACTACACACATGACCCTACAGTTTCCTAGATAGTCACCCACTGATCAGAACACAAATGTCCACATACAGCCTGCATGTCACACTCACTACTTAACTCATAAGCATGAAAACCTGGAGGCTGCTGAGGTTCCCTTCCACATGGGAAATGGCAAAGAAATGGCAGTGTCCCCGAAGGACAGAAGCCAACTCCATGAGAAAAGAGACCAAGTCATCGGCCTCGCAGGAGCATGGATGCATCCGAGATGTGTCTGCTAAGGGAAAGAAGTCAGACCCCAAAGCTACCTCTATAAAATATCAAATCCCAAAGCACTCTAGAAAAGGCTGACACATAAGGACTGAGGTGAGATCAGGACTGCCAGGGGCTGCTGGAATGGGGCGATGTTAACTGCAAAGGGGACACCTTGGGGACTTGGGAGACTGTGTGTGTGTGTGTGTGTGTGTGTGTGTGTGTGTGTGTGTGTGTGTGTGTGTGTGTGTAACAATATTTTGGACTTCACATGTGCAAACAAAAATGAAAAACAAAGCACCAGAATGAAAAGAATAAATCATCCAAATTATACTTGGGATATTTGCATTAAACTGCCTGTAGATGTTACCAAAATTTGTTCTGACCTTAGGTGTCCTGAAGAGCTCATAGCTTGTGGGGCACACATCTTCACCTGAAGCTGGCTTGTCAGGGCTATAATGAAACAAACAGCCTCAGCACAAAACACAAAACTTTCCTTCTCTCTTTTCTTGGCAACAAGAGTTATTTTTTGTATTGCTGCTTACAACCAGTGAGTATTCCCGGGCGATGACAGCCACAGGCCACATTCCAATGTTGTCAGGCATGGATGCTTATGGGGTGTCTTAGCTTCCTTCACATTCAGTATTTGTAACCTATCAGGATAATCAGCATAGCCTAAGTAGTATCCAGCTCACTGCTGTCATGGGTTTCCATGTGTGGGGAGGGTCTCTCACCCAGTACTGACACAGAAAGGGGTCAGGGTGACTCCTGGATTTACCTGGTCCTGCCCACCCTTCTCTAGGCAGACTTGATGCCTGCCTCCCAGTGGTGCTCCAAAGCCCATTAGCCTGGTAGAGTTGCAGGAGGCACCTCTCGGAGAAATTTTGACTAGATGGCAAAGTCCTGATGGACAGTGTCTTTGTCATGAAGTTTTGTTTGGATCCTGAAAGAATCAAGTTTATCAGTAATTTGACAGGGATCACACTCCCCTTGGCCTGAACCCATCAGAACATAGTAGACAGGGAAGGGGGCACAGAGATGATACTCCCACTCAGCCTCATGTTCCAGACCCTTCCCGGCAAAAAAGTGTCACTGAGTCATCTCCACAGCTTGCCTACATGAGATCTGGACACAGTGTCCTCCTGTGCCTGGCATTCAGTGGTCATCCCAGGACCCTGTACATTGCTGTCAGTACACACAACCAGCCCCTCAGGGAGATACAGTCCTGAGTGCTGCCCTGAGCCTGGCTCAAGTGGCTTCCCCACCTGGCATCTGGGGCCTCATGGTCCTCGCCTGTACCCTTTCCTTCCACATGAGCTTGCATGCTGCATGAGTCTCTTGGGACTCCTTGTAAACTGACATGTGCATGACCCACTCAGTCCTGATACGCAGTGTAAGGAGACGGGAGGCAGTGAAGGTACCCCAAATCCTCCAGGACACGTGACAGGGTTCTCCAGCGACAGTTGCTCTCCCAGGTAACCTCAGCACTCTCAGTTGACATCTCACATGGTGTGGCTCTTTCAGGAGGTGGGATACTGCAAGGGGATGAGTCATATTATGGCCATCCTCCTCTATCATATGAATGAAGATGACGCATTTTGGGCTCTTGTTCAACTCCTTGGCAATGACAGACATGCCTTGCACAGTAGGTGAACAGCTACCCTGGGGCCTCCCCAGTCAAAAAAGGGAACAGCCACACTGACTCACTGATTGAAACTTCCTGGAGGGAACCATCCATCTCCAACTGGTTTGGAATCTGGAAGATGTCCCCTGCTGAGGGTTCCATAGGAGCCCAGGGGTGAAACGGGACACTCACACCTGAGTCAGACACTTTTCATCCCAATCAGCCAAGAGCATCACAGTCTCCCCGAGGTTGCCCTCTATGGCCTAGATCACAACTTCTGGCTAACCTCAACAGGTGACTCTTACTTTCTTGCTGGTCTTTCTGCCTCCCAGTTGGTCAGCCTCTCAGCCGCCTACCCCACCGACAGCCAGAACAAGCCCAGATGGCAGTGTTGCCCTGTCCTGTGTCCCCTGGCCTGACCCCATGTCCAGGAAATGACCTTGTAACCCCCAGCCTCCCAATCTGGTCTCCACTCTCATGACCCTCGCTCAGGGCCTTGACACAGACCTGCCCTCCTGAAGCCTCAGCCAAGGATGTCCTGGGCAGCATGTCCAGGCAGGCTCAGGGATGGTCCCGACACTTCTTCTAGGACTGAGGCCACATGGTGAGCTATATGGAGTGGAGGGTGGAGGCATCGGGGTCTAAGGACCCTGCCACTGCCAACATTTCCAGTTGCTAGCTCCAACCCCCAGGAGAAACTGCTGATGTCCTTGGGGATGGGGGTTTCTCAGACTTCTATACAGAAGGTTGCCCTGGGGTCCAGAGGCTCCTTGACCACCAAGAGGAAGTTTTGAGAAGGGGTCTCCCACATGTCAAAAGGCACCTGGTGAGTGGACGGTTCCCTCAGCTCTTCCCCAGTGGCCCTGGGTCCCCTGGGTCAGGGAGAGGGGAGATCAAAGCCCCTCACGGAGCTGAGGAGAAGCCAAGAGCCAGGTAGGTCCTGACCAGGGACCACGTGGAGTTCTCCAGGTGTTCAGACTGGTTTCCATGTCTTTCCTTGCAGGGACAGTGGCTCTGGGACTGGGCTGAGTTCCTGTGGGGAAGGCTGAGGAAAGTGTTTTCATGAGTGTGCCTGCGAGGGCAGGTTTGGGGAGCCCTGGACATTGCCCAGTTCTGAGTCTAGAGAGGGACCAGGAATAAGGAGGCTCTCAATGCAGCCCAAGGGCACTGATCACATCTGCTCTCTCCATCAGGACAAGTAAGGCTTTTGTCTCTGGATGACCACCTTGCCCTGGTTCCTTACATGCTTTGTTGATGGGGTAAGGAGGCCCAGGAAGACGCCTGACCAGGGAACATCCTGCCCCACTAGGCCCAACTCCCCTAGCTCTCCCCACCCCCAGGAGGCTCCCCAGCTTTCCCCATCCCCAGGTGGCACATGCATGTCCCTGCAGGGAATAAAAGATGTCCCTGCCAGTGAAAGATGTCCCATGGCAGAGGCCAGATTTAGGCTCAGCAGGCATTATACATGGAGCAGGACCTTTCCCAGAGTAACTCAGGGAAGCCCCGAATCCTTGGGAAGCTTCTTTCTCCAGGAACTATACCCCTGATGAGAGGAGACCAACCCAAGAGGTCTGAACCACAGCCAGAACCCAGAGTTTAGCTGAGAAAGGCACAGTTCAGCCCTGGCATGGAGTGATGCCCCAGAAGGAGAGGGGCTGAGTGGCCAGGGGCCTCTCGCCTACATGAAGACAGACCCCATGGGCGGTGACAAGGGCTTTTGTGCAACCCAGGCTTGTGGAGGGCTCTTCTTATGAAGAGGGGGTCCTGCTTAGGCCACTGATCCCCAGCCTGAAGGGGCCAGGTCCTCCCCTACCTACTGTTCTCACAGACCTCCTTCTGACTGACTCTGAGACTCTGGAACGTATTCCTGTTAGAAGGCCATCAGGCACTGACCGCAATATCACATGTTGCATTGAAGATCCACAAAAGTTAGTCTCCGTATGCCTGAGGGTGCCCAGGAAAGCATGCAGCACAGACGCCAACTTCCCGAGGGAAGCTCGTAATCTCTACAGTATCCTGTGCTTTAGCTGGAAGGAGGCCAGGCCAGGCCTGCGGGGCTGGGCAGGGTTCTATGATTTCTCCCAGATGCTGAGCCAATCCACACACAAGCCCAATAAAGCATGGTGACACTCTTCTGCCTGGGTCCCTGTGGCCGTGGCCTCCCTGCACAGCTGGCCCTAGGGGTGGCCACAGAAGTACAGTGAGAGAAGCCCAGGAAAGAACAGGGTGCAGGTGCTGACCCTCTCAGACCCTTCAGGCCTGATGCAATTACCCCATCCCTAGGGCACCTCCTGAAGCTGTACTTGATTGGCCTGAGGGAGTTTTTTGAGGACAAGCTGCCCCAAGCCTGGGCCCAGGATGATGATTCAGCACTGAGGAAGCTCCACGACTCCATGAGAGGAATGAAGAGGAAGCACTGGGACCTGCCACTACAGGTGGGCTCCAGCACCAGGTCCCTCCCCAGTTACCCTCAGGGCAGTCAAGCACAAGGGTGCCCAGACACTGCCTTCTTGTTCCCTGGGCCACCCTCTTCCTGCTCCTCATCCTTTACTCTAAGTAAAGGAACAGACCAGATGGACGCCAGGACAGGTGGCACCCTCCAGTTAATGGGCATGCCTCCAACACCAGGAGGGATGTGGGCATGACCCCATCCAGTTCCTCTCCCACCCTCCAGCTCCTGCCCTCTGAGATGTCTGAGGGGTACTACACAAGGGGCAACTTCTGGAGCCAATCACACTCTTGGGAGCCCCCACAGTCCAGAGAACAGCAGGGCTTCACCCCAATATCTTTGCAAGGGTGTCGGACGATATGCTTGGAGCTACAGAGTGGAGACCATCCCTCTCTCAGACTCTGCGTGGATTCAAGAAGAGGGCACAGATTAGACCTCTGAGCCACAGGCAGAACCCAGAGTTCAGGTGAACATGAGTCAGTCCAATCCTGGCATGGACTGATGGCCGGCCCCAGAAGGAGAGGAGCTCTGTGCTCAGGGGTGACCCACCCACACGAAGACCCCTATGCGAGGTGACAATGGGATCGAGGGAAAGTTCAGGCCTTTCCCTCCTGAGTTTGGAACCAGGGATGAAGACTGGTCTAGCAAGTCTGGGATGAGAGTGTGAGGCAGGGAGCCCCAAGCCAGTCTAAACCCTGGGGGTTTCCCAAGAGCAGCTGGAGGTGCCGACAGTGCCCTCTCCTGGAGCTGCACCCAACCCTTGATCGAGAATCAGTAGTCAGCAGGGGTGTCCTCTGTGTCACATCAGGGGTTCACACAGGGATATTGAGGACGCCAGAATCCCAGAGCTGTAAGGCCTGGCCCTGCAAGGGCAGATGAGCTCCATGGAGACCTGACCACATCCACTTTCCTTTCAGCTACATCTTAGTGCGCATACCCAGAACCGAGGCTTCTGTAGACTGCCCACAGCACGGACAGGCTGGTCTTCCCCAGCCAACAAGCCCAGCCCCAGCCCACCAGGGTGACCTACCTCAAAATCAGAGACAGGTCCTTGCCCAATCTTACTTGACTGGGCTCTCCTGAGATCGAGACCCAGGGGCACAACATGCCTTCTGGAGATTTCAGGGCAGCAGCCTGTTCACTGAGAAACTCAGGAACTCAGGACAGAACCCGAGGGGTTTGGAGGTTCCTCAAATGGAACTCCATGCCAAAACTCCCCACCAGCCTAGATGTGGGGGGGTCGTGGTTTCCACAGTACCACATAGAACAGAGCTGCTGGGTCCATGTACCCTCCACATATGTCCTGGACACCCCTAACACCACGGGACAGGCTCAGCCCTGCCAACTCAGCGAGGCCCCCACACCAGATCCTACCCAGCCTCACCATCACCCAGAGGCAGGGCCAGAGACACCCTCCCTGCAGGGTGGTACCTGCCCCTCATCTCCCATTTGCGGGTGGTAAGAAGTTGGCCCAGGAGCTCAGGAGTCAGAACCTGGGCCTTGGCAGTAGCAGATCACTGCCAGGAGATGGGGCAGGGAGGAGGGCATAACATCAATTAGGGTGCCTGGTTCTAATCCAGGTGAAGTGAGGTCCAACGGGAGGCCCAAAACTTCACCTGTTCCAAAACTATTTATATACCCAATAATACTAACTTGTGACCCACTTCTTTAAGATAATAAAAAAGAGCAGGAAACCCTAAATCAGTAAGCAGCCTGGACTCCTAGAGGCCTTTAAAAGAAAGGGGGAAGGAAGCCACCCTGTAGCCTTTGCTTGCTGTTAGAACACCCTTCTCACGGAGCATGCATTTTAGTTCTAGAGGAGATATTTTTCTTACAAGTTGGAACCGTTTTCCTGCTCACATTTTTTTAATGATAAATTTTGAATGAATTTTTGTCTCTGATGATATGGATGAATTAAAGCCTTTACACATATGTGTCCAATACTTCTAGTGACCTTTGGGCTAAGATGATCCTTTCTCTGTGAAATGTGCATCACAGTCCTTTCAACATCAATTGGATGTGTGTGAGGGTGTATTCTAGACTCCTTCTTCCATCCTGTAGACTAAGAGTGCATCCTGTCACCCATGCCACACTGTCTGGGTGTCTGAACCCTTAGAGAAGGTCTTGAAGTCAGGCACCATGGGCCCTCACTTGTTTCTTTTCTAGAATTGCTCTGACTGTTCTAAGTCCACTGCCACGCCCCACACAAAGACAGAGACATGTGCCCGAGTGTACACACATGTGTACCACACATACACATAAGTTCACACCATGACCATGTGACATTCATCCCAGGAATGTAAAGCCGGCTCCACATTCAATATGAGCCAATGCCACTCACCAGAGAACAGATTCAAAGTTCCATTTGTTTTTATGAATAATGACCCAAACATTGTGAAGAGACCAAACAGAGACCAGGAGAGAGGAAGTGTAGAAAGAAGGGGAGCTGGGGACGAAGACAACACATGCACACACTCGTACTCACACTCCCTGGCACTGTGGTAAGAGACAGGAACCATGGAGTCAATGCATATATTACCTGATCCGGGACAGGGTTAGCAAGTCCCTGGCACAAGGGGGGCCTCCACACCCAAACACGTTCCTCTCCACCTGCTCCTCTACCTACTCCACCCTCCACCCACTAGAACCGTGGGCTCCTGTGGCTATTTCAGACTCTGTGGTTCCAGTTGTGGAGGTTGTGGCTACAGCTATGGTTCAAGTTTTGGAGATCATCATTCCAGTTGCAGGGATTGTGGCTCCAGGTGTCAGAGCCGTTACTTCAGTTGTTGCAGCCATGGCTCCAGCTTCTATTCTGGAGGGCTGTGGCTCCAACTATGAGGACTAGGGCTCTGGCTGTGGGGTCTGCGGCTCCAGCTGTGGGGGTTTTGGTTCTAGCTGTGGAACCTGTGGCTACAGCTGTGAAGAGCTCTAGTCCCAGCTTTGATGGCTGCGGTTCCATCTGTCTGGGTAGTTCCAGCCATGAGGCTGTGGCTCCAGCTGTGTGGGCCGTAGCACAAAGGGCTTCACACTCAGACACAGCTCTCTCTCCACCTGATCTTCTACCTAATCTGCTCCCTTCACCCACCAGAACCATGGGCTGCTGTTCTAAAGGCCGTGGCTGTTCTGGAGATTATAGCTCCAGTTGTAGAGGCTTTGGTTGCAGCTGTGGAGGCCCTGGTTCCAGTTCAGAGATCCTCACTCCCCAAGTCGGACGTCTCTCTTCCCTGTTAGCCAAGGGAATTGCAGCCTGCTCATGGACACCCTCTGAGTCATGAATCCATGCCCTTCCAGCCCCGATCTGGTGCAGGAGACTCTAACTTTCTCGCTGGCCCATCTTCCTCCAAGCTGGACCTTCACAGTTGCCTTTCTCCCCATGGTCATAGGATACCCAGTGAAAAGCATCTCCCCATTACATGTAGCCTGGCCTGACCCCACATCCTGGAGATGGCCACATACCTGGATCTCACACCACTTACCTCGTCAGTCTCACACCACTTAACTCGCCAGCCTTCGCTGCCATGGTCCTCCCTCACAGCCTCAACACAAGCCTGGACTCCTGGAACCTTTGCCCAAAACACCAAGTGGCAGTTCATTCAGCCAGGATTCAGGAGACAATCCTGCCCTCCTCCAGGCCCTGGGTCATATGGAATGCACCTGGATGAAGGGTGGGAGGCTACTAAGTCCGGGGGTCCCAACCACTGTCCAGCTCTTCTGGCAGACAGCTCCACATCCTGGGAGATTTGGATGTCTTAGGTGCTGAAGGCTTCTCAGGATTCTACACAGCAGGCTGGCCCCGGCTCCAGAGGCTCCGAGACTGCCAGGAGCTAACTTTAAGAAAATTCTTCCCCAACATCATGAAGGATGGTGGTGGATGATCCTCTTGGATCTTCCCCAGAGACCCTAGGTACCATGGGATGGAGAGAAGGAAAGCCATCGCCCTTTGCAGAGCAGGTGAGAGGCAGAGTCAAGGCCAGGACCTGACAGTGGACAATGTGGGGCTCTCTAGGGGTTCAGAATGTGGTTTCTTTTTTTTCCCAAGGAGGGAAAAGAGATACTGGGATAGGGCTAAGCTCCAGCTGGGTGGAGTGAAGGGAAGTGTGTCCACCACTGGGCTTCCCTGCAGGGGTGGGTTGGGGAGATCCCTGGCCCTGCTTGGATCTGCTTCTCTGGGAAGAGACTGTAGATAAGCCTGGAATAGGGAGATTTTCATGGCAGCCCAGAGGTCCCTCAGCACAC
The DNA here is from genome assembly GCF_000164805.1 of Carlito syrichta. Lineage (NCBI taxonomy): Eukaryota > Metazoa > Chordata > Mammalia > Primates > Tarsiidae > Carlito > Carlito syrichta. Next base: position 120,390 of record NW_007248588.1, read on the forward strand.
CTCTCCTTCCATCAAGACAAGGAAGGCTGGTGCCGACCAATCTCCAGCCTGCACTGGTTCATGAAGTGTTTCATTGGCCAGATAAGGAAACCCAGAGACCCCAGGCTCAGGAACATCCTGTACTACAGGGTCAGGCTTCCCAAGGAGAACCCATCTTTCCCCAACCCCAGGAGTCACAGATAGGTCCCTCAAGGCCATGCAAGACAGGTCCTGCCTCAAAGTAGGAGTCCCATGGCAGAGGCTGGGGACCAGGCCCAGACCCAGAGTATGTGAGGCAGGACCCATTCCAGGGGAACTCAAGGAAGTCCCCAAGCCTTGGGCTTCTCTCTTGAGGAACTACATTCTTGCTGAGGAGAAAAATGTAAGGAGCTGCAGGGTCTTGTCGGAGCCACTCTCGTGGAAGGCTTTTCCAATGAAGAGAGGGACCCCAGCCCTCAGATAGAGGCCCCAGAAAGCCCTGCTCAGACCACTGGTCCCCAGCCTCCATGTACATGGAGACAGCTCCCATGGGAGGTAGCGAAAAGACTGGGGGACAGGTCAGGCATCTCCTGCCTGAGTTCTGAGCCAGGGCTGAAGCCAGGCTGAGCGGCCCTGGTGTGAGAGCAAGTCAGGGAGCTTGGAGTCAGCCTGAATCCCTAGAGAATCCCAGGAGAAGACAGAGGTTCTTGACAGTGCACCCATGCAATATCATAAAATATCAAAGTCCATGACTATTTAAAAGCATTCTGACAAATATAAAGTTGGAAGTGAAAGCATACTCCCCAATTTGAACTTCTATTGCTACAATAATCAGACCAGTATAGTACTGCCATAAAAACAGAAACATAATCCAATAGGTAAAAGAGGAAGTCAAAATAACAGACCTAAACACGTAGAGTCAACTCATTAAAAAAAAAAAGAAGCAATAGGGGGAAATGCTCAATACATGGTTTTGTGAAAACTGAATATCCATATGCAAAAGAATGAAATGGGACCCTTATTTTATATAAGACAAAAGCATTTAGTCAAAAACTCAAAGGAATTAAGAAATTAAACACAAGACCTGGAAACATAAACTTGTATTAACAAAACATAAGGGGCAGTGTATACTCTGAAATTTTGACTCTATGCTCCCAGGTTGCAAAAAGGAAACAAAGACAGAAACAGAATAAAAAAACTGAAGGAAGGAGAGGAAGAAAGGTAAGATGAAAATGGGAGAAAAACACACTGACAAAGGTTAGCCAATATTTTTAAGTTAAACGTAAAAATAAAAGGCCACAAAAACAAAAATAAGTATGTGGGACTACATAAACTGAAGGGATTCTACTGAGCTTCAGAAACAATACAACTAATGAAAAGGGCTTCTACAGATTCAAAGAAAATAGATGACGATGTTATATCTGATGGGGAGTGATGATGAAGAATATATAAGAAGCTACTACTACTCATACAGCTAAAAGTTAACCTGACTGAAAAGTGGGCAAACACCTTGAAACCACATTTCTCCAAAGGAGGCATAAAATTACCCAATAGGCAAAAAAAAAAAAAAAAAAAAGTTAACCAATATCATTAATCATCAGGGAAATGTCAATCAAAACCACAAGGAGACATGACCTTACATAATTAAGATACCTATTTTTGGAAAGCTGAAAAATAAGAAGTGTTGGCAAGGATGTTGAGAATAGAGAACCTTTGCGTACTGATGGTGGGGCCGTAGGTTGGTGCAGCCATTATGGCAAACTGTCTAGAGGTTCCCAAAGAAATTAAAAACACAAGTTCCATGTCGCCTAGCCATCCTTCTTATGGGCATAAACCCAGAAGAAATGAAATCATCATCCTGTAAATAACCATAACCATCACAGCATTGTTCTGTATAGATAAGACATGGAAACAATCTTGTTTGTTGAAAGAGAACTAGCTGATGAATGTGTGAAACACACACACAAACATTTGTGACAACATAAATAAAACCAGAAGACATTATGTTGAATGATATAGACAAGACACACATACACCATAAACAAAACAAAACAAAAAAACCCATGAGAAAAATCTCATATATAAGCAATCTTAAAAAGAAAACAAAGTTGAATACGTAGAATACAGAAATGATGGTCACCAGAGGTAGAGGCCAGAGGTAACAGGGAGATGTAAATCAAAGGTTACAAATGAACAGTTCTGTAGAACGAATAAATTTAGATATCGAAAGTATAGCACAAAGACTGTGTTGTGTGATATCATATTATAACCGAACATTTTCTAAGAGAGTAGACTTTATGGACTCTTATCAAAGAAAAAGGTATCTATGTGAGATGATACTTACCTTTAGTAATTAGTTCACTATGTGTATTTCTATCAAAACATCATGTTGCACTCCTTAAATTTCTTGACTAGAATGTTAATAAAGTATGCCTAAGGGGCGCTTTTGTTAAGTGTCCCAGGACGAGTCATTTTCAAAAGTCATTCAGTGTCCTATGACCGTATCTGCCTTTCCTCTTTCTCTCTGAATCTGAGAATGCATTTCTATGAAGAAACAATCCTGAATTGGTAAAAATATGTACACACACATTACAGCATGCAATGATTATTCATAAACACATCAACTGATACTTTTATAAAACACATGTTGTTAAAACATCATATAAAAATCTAAAGAATGAAACTCATGGGAAGAGTCCAGAAAAAGCAAAGTTATGGACTTGCTCTGTAAGAAAAATGTTTTCGGAAAAGTCACAGAAATTAGAAAATACACTGTGTTGTCATCAAAATCACCTTGTTACAAACACATTATATGTATTCATGCAATTCATCATGGTAGGTTGATATGTTGAACCACGTGGGTGTGTTTAAAAAGACCTCCAACAAGACACCTTGACAACATATAAAATGCATATGAGATGAAGAAAGGAAATGAGAAAATGCAATTTCATCTTTAAAATTTAAAAAATACTACAAAATTACAAAGTGCTCTCAGATTTTTTTATTTGTAATAGAAGACAACCTATTTTCAATGAATGTAACTGACAAAGGAGAAAAAGAATCAGCTCATAATTTTTGGTGATTTGAGAGTCCTGAGGATACTTCTCAAATAACACTGATCCACATACAATGGTTTGTAATTCAAATAAGTAAACAGACCTCAGTACTCCAAGGTTACACTAATTCAGGAATCTTGATTATTACAATGTTATCAAAAATTTGGAAGTGGCCAGGAAGCAGCTAGTCTTTCAAGGTATCCAGTGTAAACTCCTGCAAAGAACATTTTATGTGGCTGTATTTTGTTTCGTTGTACTTTGTTTTGATCACTTAAGACCATCACAGGCTTGTGAGACAACCACAATCAGGAAAAAACTCATTCTGGAAAATAAGATAAGCAAGGAAATATAAGCTTGGAATGCTGTTAAGTGGGTTTCCTTTGAACCCAGGAAACAAGAGTATTATATATTCTGGCTTTGATGTCAATATTTGAACTTAAAATAATATTTGAGGTTGAATATACATCATTAAGTATTTATCAGTTAATGTAAAATAGCAGGAAACTCCACAATTTAAATTCATGAAAGCACATAGATAAATGTAGAAATATTTCTCGCCATCTCGGGTGCAATCTGAGACAGCTAAACCTCAGCCTGGACCACCTCCTCCCATTGCCCCAACTCGGTTTTATGTTCATTTTCTAGTTTACATTTATGTTCACTTACATTTGACACTGGGTGTGTGTTGCCCTCAATCTGTATTGGGTATTTTCTTCAAAAGAGTCCTCAAATCCTTATAACACTACAGCTGGCTGCGCTTTCAGTCCATGAAAACCCTAGGAGAATGAACATCCGAAACCCATCCTTGCTCAAATATTACATAACACAGCCAAGAACAACAATGGGTAAGAAAAATGAAGATCACCTAAAATCTCTGTGTAGTATCAATGTTCAGGAGCAGCCTCACTGAAGTTCCCTCCTCTGCTCTCAGGGCACCAACACTGTAGGGCCTTGGCTCCCTGGCTCCAGGGGCCTAGTTGCTTGCCAAAAATTCTCAACACAATACTAGAAATAGAGTTGAGTAGTATATTAAAATGAATTAAATTAAACATCAGGCCAAGTGGAATTTATTCCTGGAATGCAAGTACAGCACAACTTACAAAAATAAACATAATATCATACAAACATCAAAGTAACATACCACACATGAACAGTATTAGAGTAAAAATACATGATCTTCATACCTGATGTAAAAAAGGAATTGGACAGAAGTTCACACTTCTTATGACAAAAACACTAAAAAATACCTAAGAATAAAAGAACACTTCCTTCACATAATAAAGACCATATATGAAAACACAAAGCTAACATGATACTCAATGATGAAACTTCAAGCTTTTCCCAAAAGATCAAGAACAAGACAAGGATGTATTCTTTCACCACATCTATTCAAGATAGTGTTAAGAGTTCTGAACAGAGCAATTCAGGAAAAAATAAATCTTAAAGTTATCCTATCATGAAAGAAAAAAGTTCACACACACACACACACACACACACACACACACACACACACACACACACACACACACACACACACACACACACACACACACACACAAAATATCCCTGTACCTTTCAAAATTAACAAGTTCAGCAATGTCGTAGAGTACAATTCAACATACAAAAGCCAGGTGCATTTCTATACTTTCACAGAGCAACTTGAAGAAACCATTAAGAGAACAACTCATTTACACAATAGTACCCAAGTAATAAACTCAACCAGACAGAAGAACAGTACACCAAAAACTACAAAACATTGCTGACAGAAATTAAAGAAGACATAAGTAAATGAAAAAGAAATATTATGTTCACTATTGAAACCCATAATATTTTAAGATGCCAATACTACCCAAAGCATTACAAATACAATGAAATCTCTATCAAAATCCAAATGACTTTGTTTTTTTTCTGTTAGAAATTCTAATCGCATAAGACCCGAAACAGCCAAAACGATCGTGAAAATGAACAAAGTTTAAGGTTTCACACGTTCTGCTTTCAAACTTTGCACAAAGTTCTAATAATCAAAACAGTGAGGTACTGGTATAAGAACAGGCTTATTGATCCATAGAGCAGAAGAAACAACCTAGGAATCAGCTACACATATGCTGCCAAATTCATTCAGTGGGAACAAGGCAGTCTTTGGACAGACGGTTCTCAGAAAACTCTCATGCAAGAGAATAAATTTGAACCCTTGTCTTGCACCATAAACTTTTTAACCTAAAATGGATAAGATACCTAAGGGTAAGAGTTGAAACTATAAAGCCCTTAGGTGAATACTTAGAAGAAAAACTTCACAACCGTGAATTTGACAATTATTTCTTGCACATACCTGAAAATAGGCAAAAAAATTAGAGTAGACTTCATCAGAATTAAAAACTTGCCTGAGCTCGTGGGTTCCAGACCTGCCTGGGCAGCGAGACCTCATCTCTACAATAAATCAAAAAATCAGCTGGGCGTGGTAGCGCATACCTGTAATTCCGGCTACTTGGAAGACTGAGGTGGAAGGATCGCCGGAGCCCAGCAAGCAAGGCTGCGGTGGCCGGGAGCGGCCACTGCACTCCAGTCTGGGTGACTGAGTGAGACTCCAACTCAAAAACAAAACTAAACAAAACAAAACAAAAAAACTTGTGTGTATCAAAGAATACCCCCAACAGAGAAAATTAGCAACTCAAAATATGAGAAACAGTATTTGGGGATCATATTTCTAAGTGACCAATATACATGATATAATTTTACAACTCCTATATATAAACAATTTAAAAAACTAATTCAAAAATGGGAAATTAACCTGAAGAGACACTTCTTCAAAGAAGATATGTGGCCAATAAACACATGAAAAGATTCACATCTTCACTAAGCATTAGGAAAATGTGATTCAAAACAACAATGAACAGCATCTCATTTATTCAAGATGAGTAAATTCTAGTGTCCTGATGTACAACATTGTGTTTACAGTTACTTTCCTGTGTGTACAGTTAAAATTCGATGTAGATGTCCTGTATCTGTTCTCATGACAATAACTGAACAAAACAAAACAATACAAACAAGAAACAATGAGATTCCCCTATACACCCACTCGTTGACCATTAAGAACAAAGAAAGAGAATAAAATGGAAAATATAAAATATTAAGGGGGATATGAAGGAAATGGTCCCATAAACAATTACTGAGGATAATGTAAAATTATAATCTTCTATGGAAAGCCCTATCACCCTTTCCTAAACAACGAGACATAACACACCATACAACCCAGCAATTCCATTCCTGGCACATGCCAAAAACAGGTGAGAAAATTCAAGAAAATGGCAGCTTCGCAACTCACCATGTAGGGTCAACGTCCAGAAGCAACCTCACTGTAGTTCCTTCAGTGCTCTCAGGGCACCAACACGGCAAGGCCTGCTGCACTGGGGCGTTGGCGG